>NC_134356.1:9424285-9479285 GCF_048569485.1 Anomaloglossus baeobatrachus | reverse complement strand
AGGATTACACCCAGTATACAGGACAGGAGAAGTGGTACTGTGCAGTGTATATATACAGAATAATACAGATACTGAGGATTACACCCAGTATACAGGACAGGAGAAGTGGTACTGTGCAGTGTATATATACAGAATAATACAGATACTGAGGATTACACCCAGTATACAGGACAGGAGGAGTGGTACTGTGCAGTGTATATATACAGGATAATACAGGTTCTGAGGATTACACCCAGTATACAGGACAGGAGAAGTGGTACTGTGCAGTGTTGTCACGCTCCCCGGGTCCTCGGATCCCCTCCCCGGGTCCCCTGCTCCGATCCCCGGGTCCTCAGCTCCGCTCCCCGGCTCACCTGCCCCGCTCCCCGCTCTCCAGCCTCCGGTGCCCGCACTTCCCAGGCCCCCTGGTCTCCGCTCCCGGCGCCCGACGGCTTCCCAGTTCCTGGCCGGCTCCCCTGCGTCCTCCCTTCAGCTTCCTGCCCTGGCTTCTGGCACCCGGGCTGCGCGCATGCGCATTAGGGCGCGCGCGCGGTCACTGAACCTTTCTTAAAGGGCCAGTGTCAAATAACAGGAAATGATGTACTCAGGTACAGGGTATATAGGGGGTTAATGTCCAAGGGAGCGGGGCCTGTTCTTCGTGTTTTCCCAAGCTAGGAGTCAGGTCTCCTTGTGTTCTATGAGATACTTACCTCTCTGTCTTCTAGAGCCGATCCTGCATCGCCATCCGGTCCTGCGGTACCTCGAACCCCGAACGCTGCCCATCTGCCATCCTGACAGTCCGTACCATCTCGGATCCCTGCGGTGACCCGTCATCTCGCTCCAACGGTTCCGGACCCTGCCTGACACCATCACGGCTTCCGAACCTGAGCTCCGTCACCCGGACCACCATCCGTGACCTCGTGGTCCCAGGGACTTCTCCATTTGCTCTCAGTGCACAGACTGTCCTGCTACCTACAGTGCTCCGGCTACCGGACTCCTTTCCCTCATCCGGGAGTTCGGCCCAGTGGATCCACCTCCAGGGTCTACCCGTCCATCTGGCCCTAACAGTAAGAACAGGCCATGGATCCCGCCGAAGCACTAGCGGCCTTGCATGAGGAACTCCAACGCCAGCGTGAAGTCCAGACCCGCATGCTGAACTTTATGACTTCCGTGGACACCCGCCTGACCATGCTACAAGCGGCAGTCACGTCTTCGACATCCCGAGCCTCCACTAGTCAAGCCACGACCCCCGCTCCCGTGGCCGCCTCTTCGGATGCTTCCAGACTGCGTTTGGCCTCACCACCCCGGTACGCCGGAGATCCCAAGACCTGCAGGGGGTTTATAAACCAATGCTCCCTCCATTTCACGCAGCTGCCACATCTGTTTGCCTCCGACCAAGCCAAGGTCGCCTTCATCATGTCTCACCTAGAGGGCGAGGCACTGGCGTGGATGAACCCCTTGTGGGAGAAGGAGGAACCTATGACCAAGAACCTCCAGGAGTTCCTGCAGGCCTTTCGCAGCACTTTTGACGAACCCGGACGCGCCTCCGCGTCTGCGTCATCACTTCTCCGGTTACGTCAGGGAACACTGACGGTGGGTCAATACGCCATCCGTTTCCGCACCTTGGCTTCAGAACTCGGGTGGAATAACGAGGCCCTAACCGCCGCCTTCTGGGAAGGACTATCGGGTCGAATCAAAGATGAGCTGGCTGGACGTGATGTACCGTCCACTCTGGACGCCCTGATTACCCTAGCGACTCGAGTGGACATACGCTTTCAGGAGCGGTCCAAAGAGCTGTCCCGTGAGAGACGTCCGGTAAGGCATTCCTCTCCTCCACCGAAGCCCACCGTACTCCAGTCAACGGCCTCTGGTGTCTCCGTCCATGAGCCCATGCAGATCGACCGTGTGCGACAGTCGGAACAACGTCGAGCAGAGCGGCTCGCCAAGGGTCTCTGCTTTTACTGCGGAGAGGGCACACACCTGCTACGCGCCTGTCCAGAGAGGCCGGGAAACTCCAAAGCCTAGGGTTGGTAGGAGAGGCCACCCTAGGTGCTGGGACTCTCTCAGACCCAGTTACATGGACTGTGCAAGTGACAACGGGAGAGACGCGGTTTACGGCTGAAGCATACCTCGATTCCGGGGCAGCAGGCAATTTCATCCAGCAGGCCACGGTGGACAAGTACCAGGTGCCTGTTACTCCACTCGACAAGCCCCTAGTGATTGCCTCGGTGGATGGGAGACCCCTCTCTGACACCATCTCCTGGATCACCAAGCCGCTTGAACTGCGTATCGGTGCTCTGCACACCGAGAACATCGCTCTCTACGTCCTCCCACACATGTCACATCAAATCCTGCTGGGACTTCCCTGGTTGCGGACACACGAGCCTTCAGTCAGCTGGGGCACTGGCGATATCACTCGATGGGGGTCTTCTTGCCATGAGAGATGTCTGAAGACCATACAACCCATCCGGCGACCTCCGGTTCCCGAGTCCCTACCGGGACTGCCCTCAGCCTATTGGTCCTTCGTGGACGTCTTTGATAAGAAGGAGTCCGAAGTACTCCCGCCACATCGTCCTTACGATTGTGCCATTGACCTGCTCCCGGGAACTACACCACCTCGAGGACGGATATATCCACTATCTCCAGCCGAAACAAGGGCTATGTCTACGTACATCACAGAGAGCCTGGCTAAGGGATTCATCCGGAGATCCTCCTCTCCTGCTGGAGCAGGCTTCTTCTTCGTAAAGAAGAAAGAGGGCGACCTACGCCCATGTATAGACTACCGGGGATTGAACCTAATCACCGTGAAAAACAAGTACCCCCTGCCGCTCATCCCCGAATTGTTTGATCGGCTCAGAGGAGCTCGTGTGTTCACCAAGTTGGATCTTCGGGGTGCCTACAACCTGGTCCGTATCCGCTCAGGGGATGAATGGAAGACCGCGTTCAACACTCGCGATGGGCACTATGAATACTGCGTGATGCCCTTCGGCCTGTGCAACGCACCAGCAGTCTTCCAAGAATTAGTGAACGATGTGTTTCGGGACCTTCTCTACGTCTGTGTGGTGGTATATCTGGACGACATCCTTGTCTTCTCTCCGGACCTCCAGACCCACCGAGAGAACGTGCAACTGGTTCTACAACGACTGAGAGAGAATCGTCTGTACGCCAAGTACGAGAAGTGTGTCTTCGAACAGTCTTCTCTCCCCTTCCTGGGGTACCTCATCACCGATACCGGACTGCAGATGGATCCCAAGAAGGTCTCCTCCATTCTCAACTGTCCCCTCCTTCTGGACTGAAGGCAATCCAACGATTTCTGGGATTCGCTAACTATTACCGCCAGTTCATTCCTCACTTCTCGGCTCTGACTGCTCCTCTCTCCGCCTTGACCAAGAAGGGGGCTAATCCAAAAGACTGGTCACCTGCGGCCGACGCCGCGTTTGGCGCTCTAAAGCGAGCCTTTGCCTCCTCTCCTGTACTCCACCGTCCAGAGTTAAACCGCCAGTTCACCTTGGAGGTGGATGCCTCCTCCTCGGGAGCCGGAGCAGTGCTCATGCAGAAGTCCTCCTCCGGGAAGATGGTGACGTGCGGTTTCTTCTCCAAGAGCTTCTCCGCGCCTGAACGCAATTACACCATCGGTGACCGAGAGCTATTAGCGGTCAAACTGGCTCTGGAGGAATGGCGCTATCTTCTGGAAGGAGCAGTGTACCCTGTCATTGTTTACACGGACCACAAAAACCTGGAATACCTGCGGACTGCTCAGCGACTGAACCCACGGCAAGCCAGGTGGTCCTTGTTCTTTGCCCGGTTCGACTTCCAGCTTCATTTCCGACCCGCGAACAAGAATGTACGCGCTGATGCCTTGTCTAGGTCTTTCGTGCCCCTGGAACAGGAGGAAGAGACATCTCAACCCATCATCTGTCCAAGTAAGATTATTCCGGTGGCTCCTGTCACCCTGGCCCAGATACCACTTGGGAAGACTTATGTCTCTGAGGCTGACAGGCAAAAAGTGTTACACTGGGGCCATGCCTCGAAAACAGCCGGTCATGCAGGTCAGAAGAAAACATGGAGCGCTATTGTACGTCATTACTGGTGGCCATCCCTGCGCACGGACGTCGCCTCTTTTGTCTCTGCCTGCTCCTCCTGTGCCAGGAACAAGACACCCAAACACCTGCCATACGGCCGTCTTCTGCCTCTGCCCATACCCTCAGTTCCCTGGCAACACATAGCGATGGACTTTATTACGGACTTGCCATTATCCTCCGGACACACAGTCATATGGGTCGTGGTGGATCGGTTCTCTAAAATGGCCCATTTCGTTCCTATGGCTGGACTGCCCTCTGCTCAGGAACTCGCGGACGCCTATATACAGCACATCTTCCGCTTGCATGGCTTTCCATCACACATAGTGTCCGACAGAGGAATCCAGTTCACCTCCCGCTTCTGGAGGGCTCTCTGCAAACATCTGGGAGTGACTCTGGACTTCTCCTCAGCCTACCATCCTCAGTCGAATGGCCAAGTGGAACGGATCAATCAGATATTGACCTCTTTCTTGCGTCACTACGTGAACGCCCATCATGACGATTGGTCCACGCTTCTTCCTTGGGCTGAATTCTCCCATAATCACCACGTCAGTGAGTCCTCCTCCTGTTCTCCCTTCCATGTCGTCTACGGACTTCAGCCGTCTGTCCCATTGCCTGTATCCTCTTCCTCGGACATCCCTGCTGCTGATGCAGTACTCCGTGACTTTACATCCATTTGGGACTCTGTTAAGGCCTCCCTTGCACGTGCATCCCTGCGGATGAAGAGACACGCGGACAAGAGACGTCTGGATCCTCCGTGTTTCTCTCCGGGAGATCTCGTCTGGCTTGCTTCCAAATACATCCGACTGAAGATACCATCCTACAAGCTGGGACCTCGCTACATCGGACCGTTTAAAGTCCTCGGCAAGATCAATGAGGTCTCCTACAAACTGCAGCTCCCGGCCACGATGAGAATACCCAACTCCTTTCACGTCTCTCTGCTCAAGCCGGTTGTCCTTGGTCCCTTCTCCGCTGCCGCCAGTCCGGCTCCTCCTCCTATTGCTGAGGACGACATCTATGCGGTAAGAGATATCGTGGCCATGAAGACCGTACGTGGTCGACAGTTCTTCCTGGTGGACTGGGAAGGGTATGGTCCTGAGGATAGATCCTGGGAGCCCAGGGAGAACGTGGGCACTCCTCTGATCCGTGCCTTCCTGTCCCGGTTGCGGGGAGGGGGGTGTGGGGGGGGGGGGGGTACTGTCACGCTCCCCGGGTCCTCGGATCCCCTCCCCGGGTCCCCTGCTCCGATCCCCGGGTCCTCAGCTCCGCTCCCCGGCTCACCTGCCACGCTCCCCGCTCTCCAGCCTCCGGTGCCCGCACTTCCCAGGCCCCCTGGTCTCCGCTCCCGGCGCCCGACGGCTTCCCAGTTCCTGGCCGGCTCCCCTGCGTCCTCCCTTCAGCTTCCTGCCCTGGCTTCTGGCACCCGGGCTGCGCGCATGCGCATTAGGGCGCGCGCGCGGTCACTGAACCTTTCTTAAAGGGCCAGTGTCAAATAACAGGAAATGATGTACTCAGGTACAGGGTATATAGGGGGTTAATGTCCAAGGGAGCGGGGCCTGTTCTTCGTGTTTTCCCAAGCTAGGAGTCAGGTCTCCTTGTGTTCTATGAGATACTTACCTCTCTGTCTTCTAGAGCCGATCCTGCATCGCCATCCGGTCCTGCGGTACCTCGAACCCCGAACGCTGCCCATCTGCCATCCTGACAGTCCGTACCATCTCGGATCCCTGCGGTGACCCGTCATCTCGCTCCAACGGTTCCGGACCCCGCCTGACACCATCACGGCTTCCGAACCTGAGCTCCGTCACCCGGACCACCATCCGTGACCTCGTGGTCCCAGGGACTTCTCCATTTGCTCTCAGTGCACGGACTGTCCTGCTACCTACAGTGCTCCGGCTACCGGACTCCTTTCCCTCATCCGGGAGTTCGGCCCAGTGGATCCACCTCCAGGGTCTACCCGTCCATCTGGCCCTAACAAGTGTATATACAGAATAATACAGATACTGAGGATTACACCCAGTACACAGGACAGGAGAAGTGGTACTGTGCAGTGTATATATACAGAATAATACAGATACTGAGGATTACACCCAGTATACAGGACAGGAGAAGTGGTACTGTGCAGTGTATATATACAGAATAATACAGATACTGAGGATTACACCCAGTATACAGGACAGGAGGAGTGGTACTGTGCAGTGTATATATACAGAATAATACAGATACTGAGGATTACACCCAGTATACAGGACAGGGGAAGTGGTACTGTGCAGTGTATATATACAGAGTAATACAGATACTGAGGATTACACCCAGTATACAGGACAGGAGAAGTGGTACTGTGCAGTGTATATATACAGAATAATACAGATACTGAGGATTACACCCAGTATACAGGACAGGAGAAGTGGTACTGTGCAGTGTATATATACAGAATAATACAGGTACTGAGGATTACACCCAGTATACAGGACAGGAGAAGTGGTACTGTGCAGTGTATATATACAGAATAATACAGGTACTGAGGATTACACCCAGTATACAGGACAGGAGAAGTGGTACTGTGCAGTGTATATATACAGAATAATACAGATACTGAGGATTACACCCAGTATACAGGGCAGGAGAAGTGGTACTGTGCAGTGTATATATACAGAATAATACAGGTACTGAGGATTACACCCAGTATACAGGACAGGAGGAGTGGTACTGTGCAGTGTATATATACAGAATAATACAGATACTGAGGATTACACCCAGTATACAGGACAGGAGAAGTGGTACTGTGAAGTGTATATATACAGAATAATACAGATACTGAGGATTACACCCAGTATACAGGACAGGAGAAGTGGTACTGTGCAGTGTATAAACAGAATAATACAGATACTGAGGATTACACCCAGTATACAGGACAGGAGAAGTGGTACTGTGCAGTGTATATATACAGAATAATACAGACACTGAGGATTACACCCAGTATACAGGACAGGAGAAGTGGTACTGTGCAGTGTATATATACAGAATAATACATATACTGAGGATTACACCCAGTATACAGGACAGGAGAAGTGGTACTGTGCAGTGTATATATACAAAATAATATAGATACTGAGGATTACACCCAGTATACAGGACAGGAGAAGTGGTACTGTGCAATGTATATATACAGAATAATACAGATACTGAGGATTACACCCAGTATAGAGGACAGGAGAAGTGGTACTGTGCAGTGTATATATACAGAATAATACAGATACTGAGGATTACACCCAGTATACAGGACAGGAGAAGTGGTACTGTGCAGTGTATATATGCAGAATAATACAGGTACTGAGGATTACACCCAGTATACAGGACAGGAGAAGTGGTACTGTGCAGTGTATATATACAGAATAATACAGATACTGAGGATTACACCCAGTATACAGGACAGGAGAAGTGGTACTGTGCAGTGTATATACACAGAATAATACAGATACTGAGGATTACACCCAGTATACAGGACAGGAGAAGTGGTACTGTGCAGTGTATATACACAGAATAATACAGATACTGAGGATTACACCCAGTATACAGGACAGGAGAAGTGGTACTGTGCAGTGTATATACACAGAATAATACAGATACTGAGGATTACACCCAGTATACAGGACAGGAGAAGTGGTACTGTGCAGTGTATATACACAGAATAATACAGATACTGAGGATTACACCCAGTATACAGGACAGGAGAAGTGGTACTGTGCAGTGTATATACACAGAATAATACAGATACTGAGGATTACACCCAGTATACAGGACAGGAGGAGTGGTACTGTGCAGTGTATATATACAGAATAATACAGATACTGAGGATTACACCCAGTATACAGGACAGGAGAAGTGGTACTGTGCAGTGTATATATACAGAATAATACAGATACTGAGGATTACACCCAGTATACAGGACAGGAGAAGTGGTACTGTGCAGCGTATATATACAGAATAATACAGGTACTGAGGATTACACCCAGTATACAGGACAGGAGAAGTGGTACTGTGCAGTGTATATATACAGAATAATACAGATACTGAGGATTACACCCAGTATACAGGACAGGAGAAGTGGTAATGTGCAGTGTATATATACAGAATAATACAGGTACTGAGGATTACACCCAGTATACAGGACAGGAGAAGTGGTACTGTGCAGTGTATATATACAGAATAATACAGATACTGAGGATTACACCCAGTATACAGGACAGGAGGAGTGGTACTGTGCAGTGTATATATACAGAATAATACAGGTACTGTGCAGTGTATATATACAGGAGAGGAGAAGTGGTACTGTGCAGTGTATATATACAGAATAATACAGATACTGAGGATTACACCCAGTATACAGGACAGGAGAAGTGGTACTGTGCAGTGTATATATACAGAATAATACAGATACTGAGGATTACACCCAGTATACAGGACAGGGGAAGTGGTACTGTGCAGTGTATATATACAGAATAATACAGATACTGAGGATTACACCCAGTATACAGGACAGGAGAAGTGGTACTGTGCAGTGTATATATACAGAATAATAGAGATACTGAGGATTACACCCAGTATACAGGACAGGAGAAGTGGTAATGTGCAGTGTATATATACAGAATAATACAGGTACTGAGGATTACACCCAGTATACAGGACAGGAGGAGTGGTACTGTGCAGTGTATATATACAGAATAATACAGACACTGAGGATTACACCCAGTATACAGGACAGGAGAAGTGGTACTGTGCAGTGTATATATACAGAATAATACAGATACTGAGGATTACACCCAGTATACAGGACAGGAGGAGTGGTACTGTGCAGTGTATATATACAGAATAATACAGGTACTGAGGATTACACCCAGTATACAGGACAGGAGGAGTGGTACTGTGCAGTGTATATATACAGAATAATACAGATACTGAGGATTACACCCAGTATACAGGACAGGAGAAGTGGTACTGTGCAGTGTATATATACAGAATAATACAGATACTGAGGATTACACCCAGTATACAGGACAGGAGAAGTGGTACTGTGCAGTGTATATATACAGAATAATACAGATACTGAGGATTACACCCAGTATACAGGACAGGAGAAGTGGTACTGTGCAGTGTATATACAGAATAATACAGATACTGAGGATTACACCCAGTATACAGGACAGGAGAAGTGGTACTGTGCAGTGTATATATACAGAATAATAAAGATACTGAGGATTACACCCAGTATACAGGACAGGAGAAGTGGTACTGTGCAGTGTATATATACAGAATAATACAGATACTGAGGATTACACCCAGTATACAGGACAGGAGGAGTGGTACTGTGCAGTGTATATATACAGAATAATACAGATACTGAGGATTACACCCAGTATACAGGACAGGAGAAGTGGTACTGTGCAGTGTATATATACAGAATAATACAGACACTGAGGATTACACCCAGTATACAGGACAGGAGTGGTACTGTGCAGTGTATATATACAGAATAATACAGATACTGAGGATTACACCCAGTATACAGGACAGGAGAAGTGGTACTGTGCAGTGTATATATACAGAATAATAAAGATACTGAGGATTACACCCAGTATACAGGACAGGAGAAGTGGTACTGTGCAGTGTATATATACAGAATAATACAGATACTGAGGATTACACCCAGTATACAGGACAGGAGGAGTGGTACTGTGCAGTGTATATATACAGAATAATACAGATACTGAGGATTACACCCAGTATACAGGACAGGAGAAGTGGTACTGTGCAGTGTATATATACAGAATAATACAGACACTGAGGATTACACCCAGTATACAGGACAGGAGAAGTGGTACTGTGCAGTGTATATATACAGAATAATACAGATACTGAGGATTACACCCAGTATACAGGACAGGAGGAGTGGTACTGTGCAGAGTATATATACACAGAATAATACAGATACTGAGGATTACACCCAGTATACAGGACAGGAGGAGTGGTACTGTGCAGAGTATATATACACAGAATAATACAGACACTGAGGATTACACCCAGTATACAGGACAGGAGAAGTGGTACTGTGCAGTGTATATATACAGAATAATACAGATACTGAGGATTACACCCAGTATACAGGACAGGAGGAGTGGTACTGTGCAGTGTATATATACAGAATAATACAGATACTGAGGATTACACCCAGTATACAGGACAGGAGAAGTGGTACTGTGCAGTGTATATATACAGAATAATACAGACACTGAGGATTACACCCAGTATACAGGACAGGAGTGGTACTGTGCAGTGTATATATACAGAATAATACAGATACTGAGGATTACACCCAGTATACAGGACAGGAGAAGTGGTACTGTGCAGTGTATATATACAGAATAATAAAGATACTGAGGATTACACCCAGTATACAGGACAGGAGAAGTGGTACTGTGCAGTGTATATATACAGAATAATACAGATACTGAGGATTACACCCAGTATACAGGACAGGAGGAGTGGTACTGTGCAGTGTATATATACAGAATAATACAGATACTGAGGATTACACCCAGTATACAGGACAGGAGAAGTGGTACTGTGCAGTGTATATATACAGAATAATACAGACACTGAGGATTACACCCAGTATACAGGACAGGAGTGGTACTGTGCAGTGTATATATACAGAATAATACAGATACTGAGGATTACACCCAGTATACAGGACAGGAGAAGTGGTACTGTGCAGTGTATATATACAGAATAATAAAGATACTGAGGATTACACCCAGTATACAGGACAGGAGAAGTGGTACTGTGCAGTGTATATATACAGAATAATACAGATACTGAGGATTACACCCAGTATACAGGACAGGAGGAGTGGTACTGTGCAGTGTATATATACAGAATAATACAGATACTGAGGATTACACCCAGTATACAGGACAGGAGAAGTGGTACTGTGCAGTGTATATATACAGAATAATACAGACACTGAGGATTACACCCAGTATACAGGACAGGAGAAGTGGTACTGTGCAGTGTATATATACAGAATAATACAGATACTGAGGATTACACCCAGTATACAGGACAGGAGGAGTGGTACTGTGCAGAGTATATATACACAGAATAATACAGATACTGAGGATTACACCCAGTATACAGGACAGGAGGAGTGGTACTGTGCAGAGTATATATACACAGAATAATACAGACACTGAGGATTACACCCAGTATACAGGACAGGAGAAGTGGTACTGTGCAGTGTATATATACAGAATAATACAGATACTGAGGATTACACCCAGTATACAGGACAGGAGAAGTGGTACTGTGCAGTGTATATATACAGAATAATACAGATACTGAGGATTACACCCAGTATACAGGACAGGAGAAGTGGTACTGTGCAGTGTATATATACAGAATAATACAGGTACTGTGCAGTGTATATACAGATAGACTTATTGTTACCCCCAGTATACGGGATGGGAGGGGTGATAGTTCCGTTATTACTATTTGGGGTACAGGTTGGGGTTGTACATGGAGGAGGAATCACAGACCTTTGTGGTGTTTGGTGTCTGATCCTTCCTGATTTCTATGGAAGAAGTCCCAGACTCTGAGCTCAATCACAACAACATCCATCTATGCCCCGCCCCCAAACGCCGCGTCACAGCCTCTGCCCAATGCCCGGCACCGAGGCCCCGCCCATGTCAGCCCCACAAGTGACAGTCCCAGGCCGGAGTCTCTGAGCGCGGGGCTTCATTGTTGTATTCCTGCGCATTTCTGGATGGATGAGGGAGATTCTCTGAAACTCTCTGGGAATTGAATATTTGGTTTCAGGAGTTCCCCTCATTGGAGCCCGGGATTCAGATCACTGACAACTGAAAGGCATCACATTGTATAACATTATTGAATGTTGTCAGTGACAGGAGCAACATTTATAATCTTGTGATACCTTATAATGGGAAAGTAAAATAAAGTGATGTTACAAAGCAACTTCCAGACACCTCCGGTCCCTGCATCAGGATTTATAACATGTTTTGCTATAAAACGATGTTACTATTGATAATGTTTCCACTATACACAGATATTACAATGTTTTTCCTGAGCTCAAATTCACTTCAATGCATGGAGTAAGGTTCAGTTCACTCTGGGCTAGTAATATACATTAGTGTATAGGAAGGATAATACTGCCCCCTATGTACAAGAATATAACTGCTATAATACTGCCCCTATGTACAGGAATATAACTGCTATAATACTGCCCCCTATGTACAAGAATATAACTACTATAATACTGCCCCCTATGTATAAGAATATAACTACTATAATACTGCCCCTATGTACAAGAATATAACTACTATAATACTGTCCCCTATATACAAGAATATAACTGCTATAATACTGCCCCCTATGTATAAGAATATAACTACTATAATACTGCCCCTATGTACAAGAATATAACTACTATAATACTGCCCCTATATACAAGAATATAACTACTATAATACTGTCCCCTATATACAAGAATATAACTGCTATAATACTGCCCCCTATGTACAAGAATATAACTACTATAATACTGCTCCTATGTACAAGAATATAACTACTATAATACTGCCCCTATATACAAGAATATAACTACTATAATACTGCCCCTATGTACAAGAATATAACTACTATAATACTGTCCCCTATATACAAGAATATAACTGCTATAATACTGCCCCCTATGTACAAGAATATAACTACTATAATACTGCCCCTATGTACAAGAATATAACTACTATAATACTGTCCCCTATATACAAGAATATAACTGCTATAATACTGCCCCCTATGTACAAGAATATAACTACTATAATACTGCTCCTATGTACAAGAATATAACTACTATAATACTGCCCCTATATACAAGAATATAACTACTATAATACTGCCCCTATATACAAGAATATAACTACTATAATACTGCTCCCTATATACAAGAATATAACTGCTATAATACTGCCCCTATGTACAAGAATATAACTACTATAATACTGCCCCTGTATACAAGAATATAACTACTATAATACTGCCCCCTATATACAAGAATATAACTGCTATAATACTGCTCCTATGTACAAGAATATAACTACTATAATACTGCCCCTATATACAAGAATATAACTACTATAATACTGCCCCCTATATACAAGAATATAACTGCTATAATACTGCCCCTATGTACAAGAATATAACTACTATAATACTGCCCCCTATATACAAGAATATAACTGCTATAATACTGCTCCTATGTACAAGAATATAACTACTATAATACTGCCCCTATATACAAGAATATAACTACTATAATACTGCCCCTATATACAAGAATATAACTGCTATAATACTGCCCCCTATGTACAAGAATATAACTGCTATAATACTGCCCCTATGTACAACAATATAACTACTATAATACTGCTCCTATGTACAAGAATATAACTACTATTATACTGCTCCCTATGTACAAGAATATAACTACTATAATACTGCTCCTATGTACAAGAATATAACTACTATTATACTGCTCCCTATGTACAAGAATATAACTACTATAATACTGCCCCTATGTACAAGAATATAACTGCTATAATACTGCCCCCTATGTACAAGAATATAACTGCTATAATACTGCCCCTATGTACAACAATATAACTACTATAATACTGCTCCTATGTACAAGAATATAACTGCTATTATACTGCTCCCTATGTACAAGAATATAACTACTATAATACTGCCCCTATGTACAAGAATATAACTACTATAATACTGCCCCTATGTACAAGAATATAACTACTATAATACTGCTCCTATATACAAGAATATAACTACTATAATACTGCCCCTATGTACAACAATATAACTACTATAATACTGCCCCCTATGTACAAGAATATAACTACTATTATACTGCTCCCTATGTACAAGAATATAACTACTATAATACTGCCCCTATGTACAAGAATATAACTACTATAATACTGCCCCTATGTACAAGAATATAACTACTATAATACTGCTCCTATATACAAGAATATAACTACTATAATACTGCCCCTATGTACAAGAATATAACTACTATAATACTGCCCCTATGTACAAGAATATAACTACTATAATACTGCCCCCTATGTACAAGAATATAACTACTATAATACTGCCCCCTATGTACAAGAATATAACTACTATAATACTGCTCCTATGTACAAGAATATAACTACTATAATACTGCCCCTATATACAAGAATATAACTACTATAATACTGCCCCCTATGTACAAGAATATATCTACTATAATACTGCCCCTATATACAAGAATATAACTACTATAATACTGCTCCTATGTACAAGAATATATCTACTATAATACTGCTCCTATGTACAAGAATATAACTACTATAATACTGCTCCTATGTACAAGAATATAACTACTATAATACTGCCCCTATGTACAAGAATATAACTACTATAATACTGCCCCCTATGTACAAGAATATAACTACTATAATACTGCCCCTATGTGCAAGAATATAACTACTATAATACTGCCCCCTATGTACAAGAATATAACTACTATAATACTGCTCCTATGTACAAGAATATAACTACTATAATACTGCCCCTATGTACAAGAATATAACTACTATAATACTGCTCCTATGTACAAGAATATAGCTACTATAATACTGCTCCTATATACAAGAATATAACTACTATAATACTGCCCCTATGTACAAGAATATAACTACTATAATACTGCTCCTATGTACAAGAATATAGCTACTATAATACTGCTCCTATATACAAGAATATAACTACTATAATACTGCCCCTATGTACAAGAATATAACTACTATAATACTGCTCCTATGTACAAGAATATAACTACTATAATACTGCCCCTATGTACAAGAATATAACTACTATAATACTGCTCCTATGTACAAGAATATAACTACTATAATACTGCTCCTATGTATAAGAAAGTTCAGTGTCTCTCTCTATATATATAAACCTCTATTTGGTAACTACCCAGATGAAACCTGTGGAGCTTTTGCTTTGCGTTGTGCCTGTTGCGATCTGGTCACTGTTGGGTGAGATAAGACACTGGGGGGCGGCATTGCACTAAAAGTGAAGAAAGTTGACGAAAGCCAAAAAAAGTCCTATATCCGGCGCTCGTTTTGCAGTGATGTCCAGATTTGCTGATTTGCTGGACTCTGGGCTTTTTCATGTACATTGTAATAATGCCATCAGCAGTAAAGAAACATTTGAGGTTCGTAAAGTTCGGAACTTGGAACGTACGAACCATGAACGAAGGCAAACTCATCATTGTCAAAGCCGAAATGGACAGAACAGGGCTCGACTTACTCAGAATTGTCGAATTTAGATGGATCAATCCTGGTTTTTTGTGCCATACGAACATTGGGGCTATCATTCTTGCAACGACAACCAAAAATGAAATGGTGTTGCTTTTATTCTCAACCGAAGATTGGCCGTCACTATCCTGAAGTACATTGCAGTCAGTGATAGAGTCATCTCGATATGACTACGAGGAGCGCCAATCCACATCACAGTTATACAAGTCAACACTCCAGCAACAGATGTCAAGGAGGAAGATGCTCATGTCATGCCGCGGCAAGAAAACGCCCAGCGTGCGGCGCAACACAGAGGGAAAACCAAGGAAGATATTAAGGAAGGCCCAGGCGATGGGGAGAGGGGTCACCACCACACACTCCCCAACGTCCCTAGACAGGTCCTTCCTCCTCTGTGCCATCAAGTGACTAGGCCCTTGCTTACCATGACGTTAACCTGGCTAGTGAGTAGGTCAGTGAGACACTAGTCCCACTACTACAAGAAAACAACTCAAGAAAGGGAAGACAAATGGGTGAGGAACACAACACAATAAAAAGCACTCCATGAAACTTCACAGCTCTAACTGAAATAACACCACAGCTGTGATGAGACAAGCTCCTTCAACAAGGTCAGGACAGAGAATCTATCACCGGTAAGGAGTAAAGCCAGGAGTGGGTATATATAGTGGAAGGGCGTGATGACAAAATGCTGGAGCTGTGATTAAGAGTAATCTCAGCCAGCAGGGAAAAAACCTTAACCCTTTCAGCATCTACTCCAATATAAGATGTAACCTGCAGACGTGACATACTCGTGACAGTACCCCTCCTCCTATGAGGGGCCTCCGGACCCTCTGGGACAGGTTTGTTCAGAAGAGACATATGGAAGGAATGCACCAACCTACTGGCATTATCTTCCGATGCCGGTAACCACATCCTTTCTTCTCGACCATAACCCCCCCCCACAGTGTAACAAATATTGGAGAAAGCATCGAACAAAACGGGAATCCACAATCCTACCCTTCTGAAATTCTAAGTTACCATCAACAATCACCGGATGCAGTGGAAACAGTCACAGTTCAGAGGACACAACATCTTTCTTGAGCAATGAACTATGGATTTTAAGTTCTTGAGATGACTCAAAGGAGTGGATCAGGGCCACGGTGAGGGTTTTTGTAGTTTACATGGTAAGAAAGGGGCGGATTCTAGAGATGTTCTTGAGGTGCAAGCGGCAGGAGCGGGCAAGAGATTATATATAGGAGATGAAGGAGAGATTAGTGTCAGGTATAACCCCCAGACAGCGAGCCTGCGACCTAGGAGTTATCATGGTGCCACACACAGAGAGGGAGATGTCAGGTTTAGTGAGGTTAGAAGATGGAGGAAGTCGTTCATTCAGATTATTATGGAAGAAAAAGGAATGGCAAAAGGTAACAAGCAGGACGCAGACAACAGCAGTGAAAGACTAAAGAACATACAAGCAGACAAAGAAAACGGCTTCCGAGTCGCGCATTCACTTCCTGTACTGCGTAATAGGCTCATCGCATACACACAGCTTTCCTGCTTTCCCAGCCCACCGGCTGCAGTCAGAAGCGCCCCCAGCCTGTCACAGCGTCTGCCTGCAGTCATCGCTCTTCGCGGCTCAGTCATTGTCTGCACTCACAGCTGGCGGTCATGTTCTATGGCCGCTCGCTGTGAGCTGGAGGCAGTGTGGGACCTCGTGTGGATTACGCTGGACCTGGAGGGGTGTCTTGGGGGTTAATAAAGTGGTGACAGAGGGTGTGTTTTTGTATTTTATTCCAAATACAGGATTTTTTTTCTATGTTTGTACTTATTTACTTTCATTTACAGGTTAGTCATGCCGGTGTCTCATAGACGCCTGTGCCATCACTAACCTAGGGTTTAGTAGCAGCTGTGCGCTGCTATTAACCCCTGCTATTACCCTGATTGCCACCGCACCAGGGCAACGGGAAGAGTCGGTAAAGCACCGGGATTGTCACATCTAATGCATCCAATGGATGCGGCAATACCGGGCGGCTGCAGGCTGAGAATACAAGCCCCCAGCTGGCTTTATCATGGCTGGGAATCAAAATTGGGGGGGACCGCACGTCATTTTTTTAAAAATTAGTTATTTAAATAATAATAAAAAAAAGCCGCATGCGGTGTCTTTTAGGCCGGAATCACATTTGTGAGGGACTCACGCGAGTCTCGCATCGCACCACTCAGCACAGCCATGCACACTTCTGACAGGAGCGTGCATGTGTTTCTATGTACCTGCACGCTCATGTTTGGAGAGTGGCAGGCCGTGCCGGGTGATATCATAACAGATACGCACGAGTCTCGCGTCACATCACCCGGCACAGCCGCATAATCTTCTGACAGGAGCAGGTCGGCCGTATGTGTTTCTATGTACCTGCATGCTCCTGTCAGGAGAGTGTGCAGCTGCCAGATGATGTGATGCAAGTCCCTCGCACGTGTGATTCTGGGCCTATGTTAATACACAGCATAGATAAAGCCTGACAGCTGGGGGCTGCAGCAGTGGGCTTTATCTGTGCTGGTATCAGAATATGGGGACTGTTATGATCCGGAACCATGGAAGACCACCATAAATCATTGGTAAAAGGTGACAAGAGCATTGGCAGCTAATCTGGCCGCCATCCCCTTACTAACCATCAACACTAGAAGTAGCCGAGGGGTGAACGAACATCCTGTGCACCGCGAACCCAGCCGGAGAACTAACTATCCTAAAGGTAGGGAAGATGAATAACTCTCTGCCTCAGAAAATAGACAAGAATAGCAAGCCCCCCACATTCAAAGACTGCGGTGATATAGGAAAACACAATACACAGGTAGATGATAAGATTAGCAAAAGGTGAGGCCCTACTGACTAAATAGGACAGGATAGGAAAGGGACTGATGATGGCCAGAGAAAAACCCTGCAAACATCCAGGAACCTGACAAAAAGTACAAAAAGGCCCTCAGATCGCTAGATCTGAACTCCGTCCTATACCAGGCGCTCTTGTCATACCAATGAACAGAAAGCAGGAACCATTACAAATTCAAGAAGAAACAAACACATGGACTCACAGGAGCAATACTCCAAACATAGCTGCAGGGAGCTTCCCAGCTAAGCAACTGAGAGGGAAGATCCCTGCATGCAAATAAACTGACAATAACCACAGCATATGACAAACTCAGATAAGAGCAAAAAGAACCAAACAAATAAAGAGCAAAGCACTTATCTGGGGTAGATGTGGTGTGGAACAGAATGAAGCAGGCTGGTGATACAAAGAACAACTGACATCCAGCATAGCCTGCTATCAGACCAGGATTTAAATAGGCAGAGAGTTAGCAATGGAAAGCCCATTGCTCCACACACCTGGTCTCTGACCAAACCATTCCTGGCCATAAGAGGGAGCCCCACAGCAGCAGAAACACAACTGACATTCCCAACAGGGAACCCTGCGCTGATTCTTTTATTTATTTATTTTTATACCACCATACTGACCCGCAGACACTTGCACTGCTTTCCCCGCCCACCGGCCGTCCTGGTGCCTGTAATTGGTTGCAATCAGCTGACACGCTGACACTCAGGGTGGGGGCGTCTAACTGCAACAAATTACATGCGCCGATGGGCGGGAAAAGCAGTGAATATTCAATTGTTGGATCCGGAAGGGAAAGCGTGACCCAGAAGGAGTGTGCCGCGATGCCTATCGTCAGTTAGTATACAACGTGCGCTCCCACCCCCCTATCTCTTCCACCAATGTTTTTAATCTCCGGATTCTGGTCCCCATAGACTTATATGGGTACTGGATTCCGGAGCGGATTGTTGTTTTTTTTTTAAATTTAGCAGGGTCCTGCTGGTCCCGGTTTTTTGCGAGTTCGACCAGCTCTACTCAAGATGAAGTGACAACACCGGAAGTGAATAGAAGAATAGCTATGGGCAAATCAAAAATGAAGTAACTGCACAAGGTCATCATATTGGGGAACTTTTCATTGGTGACGGAGACATGGCTCGTACATAGTCTGGTCTCGGCTTGTACATAGTCTGGTCTCTGCTTGTACATAGTCTGGTCTCGGCTTGTACATAGTCTGGTCTGTTCTGTAGTCACATATGGATGCAAAACTGAACGATAAATAAACAAGACAGAAGAAGAATCAACGCCTTCAAAATATGGTGCTGGAAAATTATAATATCATACCATGGATGGCAAGAAGAGCAAGAATAAATTCAGACTTGTCACTCAAAGCACGGATCACCAAGCCATGACTTGCCTAAATTGGAAATATCATTTGAAGAGAGCAATCACTGGAGAAGGACATTATGGTGAGTAGACTAGAAGAAACAAGACGAAGAGGAAAACCAACAACCAATGGCTTAATACTATCAAGATAACCATAGAAAACCCTAGTAGACTTATCTGGTTGGTGAAGACTGGTGGACCTATCTAGGTGCAGAAGACCCTGGTGAACCTATCTAGGTGGAGAAGACCGTGGAGGACCTAGCTAGGTGGAGAAGACCCTGGTGGACCTTTTTTGGCGGAGAAGACACTGGTGGACCCTTCTAGGTGGAGAAGACCCTGGTGGACCTTTCTAGGTGGAGAAGAACGTGGTAGACCTATCTAGGCAGAGAAGACCATGATGGACCTATCTAGCCGGAGAAGACCCTGGTAGACCTATCTAGGTGGAGGAGACCGAGGTGGACGTATCTACGTGGAGAAGACCCTGGTAGACCTATCTAGGTGGATAAGACCCTGGTAGACCTATCTGGGCGGAGAAGACCCTGGTAGACCTATCTAGGCAGAGAAGACCCAGGTGGACCTGTCTAGGCGGAGAACACCGTAATACCGTGGTGGACCTATCTAGGTGGAGAAGACCCTGGTGGACCTATCTAGACGGAGAAGACCTTGGTGGACCTATCTAGGTGGAGAACACCGTGGTGGACCTATCTTGGCAGAGAAGACCTTGGTGGACCTATCTAGGTGGAGAAGACCCTGGTGGACCTATCAAGGCGGAGAAGACTGTGGTGGACCTATCTAGGTGGAGAACACCGTGGTGGACCTATCTTGGCGGAGAAGACCCTGGTGGACCTATCTATGCTGCTCCCCAAGATCGATCTTTCTACAGAGCGTTCATCCATCAGGTGGCCATGGCTTGAGGTTCAGCCGAAGTCTATTAATAAATAACATATATGTAGAAGAATCAAGGTATGACAATACTGCCCCTATGTAACAGAATATAACCGTTATAAAGTATTGCTATCTTACAGAAACACAGAATTCCCACTATCGGGTCCTTTTGCTTTGTTACTTGTTGCGGGTTCGGTATATGTATCTTTTCCACGTCTCATCTTTTCCATATACCGTATATTAACCTCTATTTTGTCTCCCCGCAGATTGAACCTCTGCGGGTTTTGCTTCGTGTGGCGTCCGTTGCTGATATCTGGTTAGCGGTGGGTGAGATTAGACACTAGGGGGCAGCAGTGCACCAAAAGTGAAATCCAACCAAAAATGAAGACAGTTGAAGAAATTAACAACAGTTCTGTATCCGACATTCGTTTTGCAATTATGTCCAGATTTTCTGTAACTTAGAGAATCTTCTCTGAGCTTGACCCATCCTCCACATACCCCCGTGTCTGGACGCCGGGCTTACACTGGAGATCATAATTAGAGAACAACACACAATCTCCCAAATGTTGCGCTCATTGTGTCGTCCTATGTGATTATATCCTAACATGAGGAAACTCGCAGGATTTCACTCTTATTTCATATATTACATTTATTGTAAAACACATGATAAAAATGAAAAAGAAAATGGATCAAAATTAGGGAACACGTTCAGATCCCTGCAAGTTATTGGTGTTAATATGCACCTGGTGCTAATTCCCTTAATTATCTGACAAACCCTATGAACTTTCCAGTCTGCACTTACTTTGCCGTTGCAAAGTGACTGAAACCCTCCAGCAGCAGGTTGTCCAGATGAAGGCCAAAGGGGTGACCTTATCAGCTATAGTAAGAGAAGGTGGTCGTTCCAAGTCTGTGATTTTGAGAATAGTTCATCTTTACAACATCACAAAGTCTTTCAAGTCCCCCAAGAAGGCTGGTCACCCTCGCAAGACAAATGCAAGAGAGGACAGGATAATGCAGAGAATCTCCATGGGTAATCATTTTCACACTGGAGCCAGAATTTCTCACCAGTTCAGCACTGAACCGGGTAAGGATCGGTCTCGCCATACAGTGTCACGACGTGTAAGAGCATTTGGACTGAAAGCCGACTCTGCAGTGACCAAACCTCTCATTAACAGAAAGAATCACAAGGCCAGACTGACCTTTGGTGAGGGCATGTTGTGTGGACAGAGGAGAAGTGGCCATAGTTCATTTTACTGATGAAAACAAGTTTAATTTATTTGGAAAATTTTATGTTCATCGACAAACTGGGGAAAGACTGAACCCAAAGTGTGTTATGTAGTCAGTGAGCGGCGGTGGAGAAAGGGTCACGGTTTGGGGAATGTTTTCTGCAGCAGGAGATGGACCTCTCATACATCTACATGGCAGAGTGATACAAGTGTGGATCAGAACCTTCTTCTCTGTGCTAGTGGCATGGTGCACCCCTTACCCTGCTCTAGTGGCATGGTGCACCCCTTACCCTGCTCTAGTGGCATGGTGCACCCCTTACCCTGCTCTAGTGGCATGGTGCACCCCTTACCCTGCTCTAGTGGCATGGTGCACCCCTTACCCTGCTCTAGTGGCATGGTGCACCCCTTACCCTGCTCTAGTGGCATGGTGCACCCCTTACCCTGCTCTAGTGGCATGGTGCACCCCTTACCCTGCTCTAATGGCACGGTGCACCCCTTACCCTGCTCTAGTGGCATGGTGCACCATTTACCCTGCTCTAGTGGCATGGTGCACCCCTTGCCCTGCTCTAGTGGCACGGTGCACCCCTTACCCTGTTCTAGTGGCACGGTGCACCCCTTACCCTGCTCTAGTGGCATGGTGCCCCCCGTACCCTGTTCTAGTGGCATGGTGCATCCCTTACCCTGTTCTAGTGGCATGGTGCACCCCTTTCCCTGCTCTAGTGGCATGGTGCACCCCTTACCCTGTTCTAGTGGCATGGTGCACCCCTTTCCCTGCTCTAATGGCACGGTGCACCCCTTACCCTGCTCTAGTGGCATGGTGCACCCCTTACCCTGTTCTAGTGGCATGGTGCACCCCTTACCCTGCTCTAGTGGCATGGTGCACCCCTTGCCCTGCTCTAGTGGCATGGTGCACCCCTTACCCTGCTCTAGTGGCATGGTGCACCCCTTACCCTGCTCTAGTGGCATGGTGCACCCCTTACCCTGTTCTAGTGGCATGGTGCACCCCTTTCCCTGCTCTAGTGGCATGGTGCACCCCTTGCCCTGCTCTAGTGGCACGGTGCACCCCTTACCCTGTTCTAGTGGCACGGTGCACCCCTTACCCTGCTCTAGTGGCATGGTGCCCCCCTTACCCTGTTCTAGTGGCATGGTGCATCCCTTACCCTGTTCTAGTGGCATGGTGCACCCCTTTCCCTGCTCTAGTGGCATGGTGCACCCCTTACCCTGTTCTAGTGGCATGGTGCACCCCTTACCCTGCTCTAGTGGCACGGTGCACCCCTTACCCTGTTCTAGTGGCATGGTGCACCCCTTACACTGCTCTAGTGGCATGGTGCACCCCTTACCCTGCTCTAGTGGCATGGTGCACCCCTTACCCTGCTCTAGTGGCATGGTGCCCCCCTTACCCTGCTCTAGTGGCATGGTGCACCCCTTACCCTGCTCTAGTGGCATGGTGCACCCCTTACCCTGCTCTAGTGGCATGGTGCCCCCCTTACCCTGCTCTAGTGGCATGGTGCACCCCTTACCCTGCTCTAGTGGCATGGTGCGCCCCTTACCCTGCTCTAGTGGCATGGTGCACCCCTTACCCTGCTCTAGTGGCATGGTGCACCCCTTACCCTGCTCTAGTGGCACGGTGCACCCCTTACCCTGTTCTAGTGGCATGGTGCACCCCTTACCCTGCTATAGTGGCATGGTGCACCCCTTACCCTGCTCTAGTGGCATGGTGCACCCCTTACCCTGTTCTAGTGGCATGGTGCACCCCTTACCCTGCTATAGTGGCACGGTGCACCCCTTACCCTGCTCTAGTGGCATGGTGCACTCCTTACCCTCTTCTAGTGGCATGGTGCACCCCTTACCCTGTTCTAGTGGCATGGTGCACCCCTTACCCTCTTCTAGTGGCATGGTGCACCCCTTACCCTGCTCTAGTGGCATGGTGCACCCCTTACCCTGCTCTAGTGGCATGGTGCATCCCTTACCCTGCTCTAGTGGCACGGTGCACCCCTTACCCTGTTCTAGTGGCATGGTGCACCCCTTACCCTGCTATAGTGGCACGGTGCACCCCTTACCCTGCTCTAGTGGCATGGTGCACCCCTTACCCTGCTCTAGTGGCATGGTGCACTCCTTACCCTGTTCTAGTGGCATGGTGCACCCCTTACCCTCTTCTAGTGGCATGGTGCACCCCTTACCCTGCTCTAGTGGCATGGTGCACCCCTTACCCTGCTCTAGTGGCATGGTGCACCCCTTACCCTGCTCTAGTGGCATGGTGCACCTCTTACCCTGCTCTAGTGGCATGGTGCACCCCTTACCCTGCTCTAGTGGCACGGTGCACCCCTTACCCTGTTCTAGTGGCAGGGTGCACCCCTTACCCTGCTCTAGTGGCATGGTGTACCCCTTACCCTGCTCTAGTGGCATGGCGCACCCCTTACCCTGTTCTAGTGGCATGGTGCACTCCTTACCCTGCTCTAGTGGCATGGTGCACCCCTTACCCTGCTCTAGTGGCATGGTGCACCCCTTACCCTGCTCTAGTGGCATGGTGCACCCCTTACCCTGTTCTAGTGGCATGGTGCACCCCTTACCCTGCTCTAGTGGCACGGTGCACCCCTTACCCTGCTCTAGTGGCACGGTGCACCCCTTACCCTGTTCTAGTGGCATGGTGCACTCCTTACCCTGCTCTAGTGGCATGGTGCACCCCTTACCCTGCTCTAGTGGCATGGTGCACCCCTTACCCTGCTCTAGTGGCATGGTGCACCCCTTACCCTGTTCTAGTGGCATGGTGCACCCCTTACCCTGCTCTAGTGACAAGGTGCACCCCTTACCCTGCTCTAGTGGCATGGTGCGCCCCTTACCCTGCTCTAGTGGCACGGTGCACCCCTTACCCTGTTCTAGTGGCACAGTGCACCCCTTACCCTGCTCTAGTGGCATGGTGCACCCCTTACCCTGCTCTAGTGGCACGGTGCACCCCTTACCCTGTTCTAGTGGCATGGTGCACCCCTTACCCTGCTCTAGTGGCATGGTGCGCCCCTTACCCTGCTCTAGTGGCACGGTGCACCCCTTACCCTGCTCTAGTGGCACGGTGCACCCCTTACCCTGTTCTAGTGGCACGGTGCACCCCTTACCCTGCTCTAGTGGCACGGTGCACCCCTTACCCTGTTCTAGTGGCATGGTGCACCCCTTACCCTGCTCTAGTGGCATGGTGCACTCCTTACCCTGTTCTAGTGGCATGGGGCACCCCTTACCCTGCTCTAGTGGCATGGTGCACCCCTTACCCTGCTCTAGTGGCATGGTGCACTCCTTACCCTGCTCTAGTGGCATGGTGCACTCCTTACCCTGTTCTAGTGGCATGGTGCACCCCTTACCCTGCTCTAGTGGCATGGTGCACTCCTTACCCTGTTCTAGTGGCATGGTGCACCCCTTACCCTGCTCTAGTGGCATGGTGCACTCCTTACCCTGTTCTAGTGACATGGTGCACTCCTTACCCTGCTCTAGTGGCATGGTGCACCCCTTACCCTGCTCTAGTGGCATGGTGCACCCCTTACCCTGCTCTAGTGGCATGGTGCACTCCTTACCCTGTTCTAGTGGCATGGGGCACCCCTTACCCTGCTCTAGTGGCATGGTGCACTCCTTACCCTGTTCTAGTGGCATGGTGCACCCCTTACCCTGCTCTAGTGGCATGGTGCACCCCTTACCCTGCTCTAGTGGCATGGTGCACTCCTTACCCTGTTCTAGTGACATGGTGCACCCCTTACCCTGCTCTAGTGGCATGGTGCACTCCTTACCCTGTTCTAGTGGCATGGTGCACCCCTTACCCTGCTCTAGTGACATGGTGCACTCCTTACCCTGCTCTAGTGGCATGGTGCACCCCTTACCCTGCTCTAGTGACATGGTGCACCCCTTACCCTGCTCTAGTGGCATGGTGCACCCCTTACCCTGCTCTAGTGGCATGGTGCACTCCTTACCCTGCTCTAGTGGCATGGTGCACCCCTTACCCTGCTCTAGTGGCATGGTGCGCCACTTACCCTGCTCTAGTGGCATGGTGCACTCCTTACCCTGTTCTAGTGGCATGGTGCACCCCTTACCCTGCTCTAGTGGCATGGTGCACCCCTTACCCTGCTCTAGTGGCATGGTGCACCCCTTACCCTGCTCTAGTGGCATGGTGCACCCCTTACCCTGCTCTAGTGGCATGGTGCGCCCCTTACCCTGCTCTAGTGGCACGGTGCACCCCTTACCCTGCTCTAGTGGCACGGTGCACCCCTTACCCTGTTCTAGTGGCACGGTGCACCATTTACCCTGCTCTAGTGGCATGGTGCACCCCTTGCCCTGCTCTAGTGGCACGGTGCACCCCTTACCCTGTTCTAGTGGCACGGTGCACCCCTTACCCTGCTCTAGTGGCATGGTGCCCCCCTTACCCTGTTCTAGTGGCATGGTGCATCCCTTACCCTGTTCTAGTGGCATGGTGCACCCCTTTCCCTGCTCTAGTGGCATGGTGCACCCCTTACCCTGTTCTAGTGGCATGGTGCACCCCTTTCCCTGCTCTAATGGCACGGTGCACCCCTTTCCCTGCTCTAGTGGCATGGTGCACCCCTTGCCCTGCTCTAGTGGCACGGTGCACCCCTTACCCTGTTCTAGTGGCACGGTGCACCCCTTACCCTGCTCTAGTGGCATGGTGCCCCCCTTACCCTGTTCTAGTGGCATGGTGCATCCCTTACCCTGTTCTAGTGGCATGGTGCACCCCTTTCCCTGCTCTAGTGGCAGGGTGCACCCCTTACCCTGTTCTAGTGGCATGGTGCACCCCTTACCCTGCTCTAGTGGCACGGTGCACCCCTTACCCTGTTCTAGTGGCATGGTGCACCCCTTACCCTGCTCTAGTGGCATGGTGCACCCCTTACCCTGCTCTAGTGGCATGGTGCACCCCTTACCCTGCTCTAGTGGCATGGTGCCCCCCTTACCCTGCTCTAGTGGCATGGTGCACCCCTTACCCTGCTCTAGTGGCATGGTGCACCCCTTACCCTGCTCTAGTGGCATGGTGCCCCCCTTACCCTGCTCTAGTGGCATGGTGCACCCCTTACCCTGCTCTAGTGGCATGGTGCGCCCTTTACCCTGCTCTAGTGGCATGGTGCACCCCTTACCCTGCTCTAGTGGCATGGTGCACCCCTTACCCTGCTCTAGTGGCACGGTGCACCCCTTACCCTGTTCTAGTGGCATGGTGCACCCCTTACCCTGCTATAGTGGCATGGTGCACCCCTTACCCTGCTCTAGTGGCATGGTGCACCCCTTACCCTGTTCTAGTGGCATGGTGCACCCCTTACCCTGCTATAGTGGCACGGTGCACCCCTTACCCTGCTCTAGTGGCATGGTGCACTCCTTACCCTCTTCTAGTGGCATGGTGCACCCCTTACCCTGTTCTAGTGGCATGGTGCACCCCTTACCCTCTTCTAGTGGCATTGTGCACCCCTTACCCTGCTCTAGTGGCATGGTGCACCCCTTACCCTGCTCTAGTGGCATGGTGCATCCCTTACCCTGCTCTAGTGGCACGGTGCACCCCTTACCCTGTTCTAGTGGCATGGTGCACCCCTTACCCTGCTATAGTGGCACGGTGCACCCCTTACCCTGCTCTAGTGGCATGGTGCACCCCTTACCCTGCTCTAGTGGCATGGTGCACTCCTTACCCTGTTCTAGTGGCATGGTGCACCCCTTACCCTCTTCTAGTGGCATGGTGCACCCCTTACCCTGCTCTAGTGGCATGGTGCACCCCTTACCCTGCTCTAGTGGCATGGTGCACCCCTTACCCTGCTCTAGTGGCATGGTGCACCCCTTACCCTGTTCTAGTGGCATGGTGCACCCCTTACCCTGCTCTAGTGGCACGGTGCACCCCTTACCCTGTTCTAGTGGCATGGTGCACCCCTTACCCTGCTCTAGTGGCATGGTGCACTCCTTACCCTGCTCTAGTGGCATGGTGCACCCCTTACCCTGCTCTAGTGGCATGGTGCACCCCTTACCCTGCTCTAGTGGCATGGTGCACCCCTTACCCTGTTCTAGTGGCATGGTGCACCCCTTACCCTGCTCTAGTGACATGGTGCACCCCTTACCCTGCTCTAGTGGCATGGTGCGCCCCTTACCCTGCTCTAGTGGCACGGTGCACCCCTTACCCTGTTCTAGTGGCACAGTGCACCCCTTACCCTGCTCTAGTGGCATGGTGCACCCCTTACCCTGCTCTAGTGGCACGGTGCACCCCTTACCCTGTTCTAGTGGCATGGTGCACCCCTTACCCTGCTCTAGTGGCATGGTGCGCCCCTTACCCTGCTCTAGTGGCACGGTGCACCCCTTACCCTGCTCTAGTGGCACGGTGCACCCCTTACCCTGTTCTAGTGGCACGGTGCACCCCTTACCCTGCTCTAGTGGCACGGTGCACCCCTTACCCTGTTCTAGTGGAATGGTGCACCCCTTACCCTGCTCTAGTGGCATGGTGCACTCCTTACCCTGTTCTAGTGGCATGGGGCACCCCTTACCCTGCTCTAGTGGCATGGTGCACCCCTTACCCTGCTCTAGTGGCATGGTGCACTCCTTACCCTGCTCTAGTGGCATGGTGCACTCCTTACCCTGTTCTAGTGGCATGGTGCACCCCTTACCCTGCTCTAGTGGCATGGTGCACTCCTTACCCTGTTCTAGTGGCATGGTGCACCCCTTACCCTGCTCTAGTGGCATGGTGCACTCCTTACCCTGTTCTAGTGACATGGTGCACTCCTTACCCTGCTCTAGTGGCATGGTGCACCCCTTACCCTGCTCTAGTGGCATGGTGCACCCCTTACCCTGCTCTAGTGGCATGGTGCACTCCTTACCCTGTTCTAGTGGCATGGGGCACCCCTTACCCTGCTCTAGTGGCATGGTGCACTCCTTACCCTGTTCTAGTGGCATGGTGCACCCCTTACCCTGCTCTAGTGGCATGGTGCACCCCTTACCCTGCTCTAGTGGCATGGTGCACTCCTTACCCTGTTCTAGTGACATGGTGCACTCCTTACCCTGCTCTAGTGGCATGGTGCACCCCTTACCCTGCTCTAGTGACATGGTGCACTCCTTACCCTGCTCTAGTGGCATAGTGCACCCCTTACCCTGCTCTAGTGACATGGTGCACCCCTTACCCTGCTCTAGTAGCATGGTGCACCCCTTACCCTGCTCTAGTGGCATGGTGCACTCCTTACCCTGCTCTAGTGGCATGGTGCACCCCTTACCCTGCTCTAGTGGCATGGTGCGCCACTTACCCTGCTCTAGTGGCATGGTGCACTCCTTACCCTGTTCTAGTGGCATGGTGCACTCCTTACCCTGTTCTAGTGGCATGGTGCACCCCTTACCCTGCTCTAGTGGCATGGTGCACTCCTTACCCTGTTCTAGTGGCATGGTGCACCCCTTACCCTGCTCTAGTGGCATGGTGCACTCCTTACCCTGCTCTAGTGGCATGGTGCACCCCTTACCCTGTTCTAGTGGCATGGTGCACCCCTTACCCTGCTCTAGTGGCATGGTGCACCCCTTACCCTGCTCTAGTGGCATGGTGCACTCCTTACCCTGCTCTAGTGGCATGGTGCACCCCTTACCCTGCTCTAGTGGCACGGTGCACCCCTTACCCTGCTCTAGTGGCATGGTGCGCCCCTTACCCTGCTCTAGTGGCATGGTGCACTCCTTACCCTGTTCTAGTGGCATGGTGCACTCCTTACCCTTTTCTAGTGGCATGGTGCACCCCTTACCCTGCTCTAGTGGCATGGTGCACCCCTTACCCTGCTCTAGTGGCATGGTGCACCCCTTACCCTGCTCTAGTGGCATGGTGCACCCCTTACCCTGCTCTAGTGGCATGGTGCACTCCTTACCCTGCTCTAGTGGCATGGTGCACCCCTTACCCTGCTCTAGTGGCATGGTGCACTCCTTACCCTGCTCTAGTGACATGGTGCACCCCTTACCCTGCTCTAGTGGCATGGTGCACCCCTTACGCTGCTCTAGTGGCATGGTGCCCCCCTTACCCTGCTCTAGTGGCATGGTGCACCCCTTACCCTGCTCTAGTGGCATGGTGCACCCATTACCCTGCTCTAGTGGCATGGTGCACCCCTTACCCTGCTCTAGTGGCATGGTGCACCCCTTACCCTGCTCTAGTGGCATGGTGCACCCCTTACCCTGCTCTAGTGGCATGGTGCACCCCTTACCCTGCTCTAGTGGCATGGTGCACCCCTTACCCTGCTCTAGTGGCATGGTGCACCCATTACCCTGCTCTAGTGGCATGGTGCACTCCTTACCCTGCTCTAGTGGCATGGTGCACCCCTTACCCTGCTCTAGTGGCATGGTGCACCCCTTACCCTGCTCTAGTGGCATGGTGCACCCCTTACCCTGCTCTAGTGGCATGGTGCCCTCCTTACCCTGCTCTAGTGGCATGGTGCACCCCTTACCCTGCTCTAGTGGCATGGTGCACCCCTTACCCTGCTCTAGTGGCATGGTGCCCCCCTTACCCTGCTCTAGTGGCATGGTGCACCCCTTACCCTGTTCTAGTGGCATGGTGCACCCCTTACCCTCTTCTAGTGGCATGGTGCACCCCTTACCCTGCTCTAGTGGCATGGTGCACCCCTTACCCTGCTCTAGTGGCATGGTGCACCCCTTACCCTGCTCTAGTGGCATGGTGCACCCCTTACCCTGTTCTAGTGGCATGGTGCACCCCTTACCCTGCTCTAGTGGCACGGTGCACCCCTTACCCTGTTCTAGTGGCATGGTGCACCCCTTACCCTGCTCTAGTGGCATGGTGCACTCCTTACCCTGCTCTAGTGGCATGGTGCACCCCTTACCCTGCTCTAGTGGCATGGTGCACCCCTTACCCTGCTCTAGTGGCATGGTGCACCCCTTACCCTGTTCTAGTGGCATGGTGCACCCCTTACCCTGCTCTAGTGACATGGTGCACCCCTTACCCTGCTCTAGTGGCATGGTGCGCCCCTTACCCTGCTCTAGTGGCACGGTGCACCCCTTACCCTGTTCTAGTGGCACAGTGCACCCCTTACCCTGCTCTAGTGGCATGGTGCACCCCTTACCCTGCTCTAGTGGCACGGTGCACCCCTTACCCTGTTCTAGTGGCATGGTGCACCCCTTACCCTGCTCTAGTGGCATGGTGCGCCCCTTACCCTGCTCTAGTGGCACGGTGCACCCCTTACCCTGCTCTAGTGGCACGGTGCACCCCTTACCCTGTTCTAGTGGCACGGTGCACCCCTTACCCTGCTCTAGTGGCACGGTGCACCCCTTACCCTGTTCTAGTGGAATGGTGCACCCCTTACCCTGCTCTAGTGGCATGGTGCACTCCTTACCCTGTTCTAGTGGCATGGGGCACCCCTTACCCTGCTCTAGTGGCATGGTGCACCCCTTACCCTGCTCTAGTGGCATGGTGCACTCCTTACCCTGCTCTAGTGGCATGGTGCACTCCTTACCCTGTTCTAGTGGCATGGTGCACCCCTTACCCTGCTCTAGTGGCATGGTGCACTCCTTACCCTGTTCTAGTGGCATGGTGCACCCCTTACCCTGCTCTAGTGGCATGGTGCACTCCTTACCCTGCTCTAGTGACATGGTGCACCCCTTACCCTGCTCTAGTGGCATGGTGCACCCCTTACGCTGCTCTAGTGGCATGGTGCCCCCCTTACCCTGCTCTAGTGGCATGGTGCACCCCTTACCCTGCTCTAGTGGCATGGTGCACCCATTACCCTGCTCTAGTGGCATGGTGCACCCCTTACCCTGCTCTAGTGGCATGGTGCACCCCTTACCCTGCTCTAGTGGCATGGTGCACCCCTTACCCTGCTCTAGTGGCATGGTGCACCCCTTACCCTGCTCTAGTGGCATGGTGCACCCCTTACCCTGCTCTAGTGGCATGGTGCACCCATTACCCTGCTCTAGTGGCATGGTGCACTCCTTACCCTGCTCTAGTGGCATGGTGCACCCCTTACCCTGCTCTAGTGGCATGGTGCACCCCTTACCCTGCTCTAGTGGCATGGTGCACCCCTTACCCTGCTCTAGTGGCATGGTGCCCTCCTTACCCTGCTCTAGTGGCATGGTGCACCCCTTACCCTGCTCTAGTGGCATGGTGCACCCCTTACCCTGCTCTAGTGGCATGGTGCCCCCCTTACCCTGCTCTAGTGGCATGGTGTGCCCCTTACCCTGTTCTAGTGGCATGGTGCACCCCTTACCCTGCTCTAGTGGCATGGTGCACCCCTTACCCTGCTCTAGTGGCATGGTGCCCCCCTTACCCTGCTCTAGTGGCATGGTGCGCCCCTTACCCTGCTCTAGTGGCATGGTGCACCCCTTACCCTGCTCTAGTGGCATGGTGCCCCCCTTACCCTGCTCTAGTGGCATGGTGCACCCCTTACCCTGCTCTAGTGGCATGGTGCCCCCCTTACCCTGCTCTAGTGGCACGGTGCACCCCTTACCCTGCTCTAGTGGCATGGTGCGCCCCTTACCCTGCTCTAGTGGCATGGTGCACCCCTTACCCTGTTCTATGTATAGCGCCTACATAAGCCGATACATTGTAATACGTCTTTCAACAGTTTAAAAAAAGTTTGCGTTTCAGAGGAGTTTTCAGATATTAATGTTCCCGGACCCAGAGATGAGTTTCCAGAAGAATTGAAATAAAAGTATATTGGAAAGTTGCAGAACTTTTGAAGACATAATGGTTAACCCTTTCTTGCAGAAAACCCATTTGATAATTCCTGACGCTCCCTCTCCAGGGCAGGAGGAGGCACGGGGGTGATGGAAGGGTTAATGTGACTGTTAGAACCTGACTACATTGTTTCCTGAGGAAAGTGGGTCAGTGTCACAAAGTAACAGACACAGCTGCTGCCTCCCCAGCCCGCTGCCTCCCCTACCCGCAGCCTCCCCTGCCCGCAGCCTCCCCTGCCCGCAGCCTCCCCAGCCCGCAGCCTCCCCTGCCCGCAGCCTCCCCTGCCCGCTGCCTCCCCTGCCCGCTGCCTCCCCTGCCCGCAGCCTCCCCTGCCCGCTGCCTCCCCTGCCCGCTGCCTCCCCAGCCCGCAGCCTCCCCTGCCCGCTGCCTCCCCTGCCCGCAGCCTCCCCTGCCCGCTGCCTCCCCTGCCCGCAGCCTCCCCTACCCGCTGCCTCCCCTGCCCGCTGCCTCCCCTGCCCGCAGCCTCCCCTGCCTGCAGCCTCCCCTGCCCGCTGCCTCCCCTGCCTGCAGCCTCCCCTGCCTGCAGCCTCCCCAGCCCGCAGCCTCCCCTGCCCGCTGCCTCCCCTGCCCGCAGCCTCCCCAGCCCGCAGCCTCCCCCGCCCGCTGCCTCCCCTGCCCGCTGCCTCCCCTGCCCGCAGCCTCCCCTGCCCGCTGCCTCCCCTGCCTGCAGCCTCCCCTGCCCGCTGCCTCCCCTGCCTGCAGCCTCCCCAGCCCGCAGCCTCCCCTGCCCGCTGCCTCCCCTGCCTGCAGCCTCCCCAGCCCGCAGCCTCCCCTGCCCGCTGCCTCCCCTGCCCGCAGCCTCCCCTGCCCGCTGCCTCTTCTGCCCGCAGCCTCCCCTGCCCGCTGCCTCCCCTGCCCGCTGCCTCCCCAGCCCGCTGCCTCCCCCGCCCGCTGCCTCCCCTGCCCGCTGCCTCCCCTGCCCGCTGCCTCCCCAGCCCGCAGCCTCCCCTGCCCGCTGCCTCCCCCGCCCGCTGCCTCCCCTGCCCGCTGCCTCCCCTGCCCGCAGCCTCCCCTGCCCGCTGCCTCCCCTGCCTGCAGCCTCCCCTGCCCGCTGCCTCCCCTGCCTGCAGCCTCCCCAGCCCGCAGCCTCCCCTGCCCGCTGCCTCCCCTGCCTGCAGCCTCCCCAGCCCGCAGCCTCCCCTGCCCGCTGCCTCCCCTGCCCGCAGCCTCCCCTGCCCGCTGCCTCTTCTGCCTGCAGCCTCCCCTGCCTGCTGCCTCCCCTGCCTGCAGCCTCCCCTGACCGCAGCCTCCCCTGCCTGCAGCTGGCATCACCTGGGGCTGGTAACAATGAGACCTCAGGGTGCTGGTGGCCAGCAGCTGCCGGGGATTCACTACAGGTCACCGTACCCAGCCGGCACAGAGGTCACGCTGCCACCAATCCGTGCCAGGACCAGGAAATACGAGAATTACTGGTGAAGCGGCAGCGGTCCAAAGCAGATCACAGCTGCCGGGTACTACCTGGAGGAAGGGACACAAAGGTTCATGTCCTCTGCCGGGTATTACCTGGAGGAAGGGACACAAAGGCTCATGTCCGCTGCCGGGTACTACCTGGAAGAAGGGACCCAAAGGCTCATGTCCGCTGCCGCGTATTACCTGGAGGAAGGGACACATAGGCTCATGTCCGCTTCCGGGTATTACCTGGAGGAAGGGACACAAAGGCTCATGTCCGCTGCCGGATATTACCTGGAGGAAGGGACACAAAGGCTCATATCCGCTGCTGGGTATTACCTGGAGGAAGGGACACAAAGGCTCATTTCCACTGCCGGGTATTACCTGGAGGAATGGACACAAAGGCTCATGTCCGCTGCCGGATATTACCTGGAGGAAGGGACACAAAGGCTCATGTCCGCTGCCGGATATTACCTGGAGGAAGGGACACAAAGGCTCATGTCCGCTGCCGCGTATTACCTGGAGGAAGGGACACAAAGGCTCATGTCCGCTGCCGGGTATTACCTGGAGGAAGGGACACAAAGGCTCAAATCTGCTGCCGGGTATTACCTGGAGGAAGGGACACAAAGGCTCATGTCCGCTGTCGGGTATTACCTGGAGGAAGGGACACAAAGGCTCATATCCGCTGCCGGGTACTACCTGGAGGAAGGGACACAAAGGCTCATGTCTGCTGCTCGATATTACCTGGAGGAAGGGACACAAAGGCTCATGTCCGCTGCCAGGTATTACCTGGAGGACGGGACACAAAGGCTCATGTCCACTGCCGGGTATTACCTGGAGGAAGGGACACATAGGCTCATGTCCGCTGCCGGATATTACCTGGAGGAAGGGACAAAAAGACTCATGTCCACTGTCGGGTAATACCTGGAGGAATGGACACAAAGGCTCATGTCCGCTGTCGGGTATTACCTGGAGGAAGGGACACAAAGGCTCATGTCTGCTGCTCGATTTTACCTGGAGGAAGGGACACAAAGGCTCATGTCCACTGCTCGATATTACCTGGAGGAAGGGACACAAAGGCTCATTTCCGCTGCCAGGTATTACCTGGAGGACGGGACACAAAGGCTCATGTCCACTGCCGGGTATTACCTGGAGGAAGGGACACATAGGCTCATGTCCACTGCCGGATATTACCTGGAGGAAGGGACAAAAAGACTCATGTCCACTGTCGGGTAATACCTGGAGGAATGGACACAAAGGCTCATGTCCGCTGTCGGGTATTACCTGGAGGAAGGGACACAAAGGCTCATGTCTGCTGCTCGATTTTACCTGGAGGAAGGGACACAAAGGCTCATGTCCACTGCTCGATATTACCTGGAGGAAGGGACACAAAGGCTCATTTCCGCTGCCAGGTATTACCTGGAGGACGGGACACAAAGGCTCATGTCCACTGCCGGGTATTACCTGGAGGAAGGGACACAAAGGCTCATGTCCGCTGCCGGGTATTAACTGGAAGAAGGGACACATAGGCTCATGTCCGCTGCCGGGTATTACCTGGAGGAAGGGACACGAAAGCTCATATCCGCTGCCAGGTACCACCTGGAGGAAGGGACACAAAGGCTCACGTCTGCTGCTCGATATTACCTGGAGGAAGGGACACAAATGCTCATGTCCGCTGCCAGGTATTACCTGGAGGAAGGGACACAAAGGCTCATATCCGCTGCCGGGTACTACCTGGAGGAAGGGACACAAAGGCTCATGTCTGCTGCTTGATATTACCTGATGGAAGGGACACAAAGGCTCATGTCCGCTGCCGGGTATTACCTGGAGGAAGGGACACAAAGGCTCATGTCCGCTGCCGGGTATTGCCTGGAGGAAGGGACACAAAGGCTCATGTCCGCTGCCAGGTATTACCTGGAGGAAGGGACACAAAGGCTCATGTCCGCTGCCGGATATTACCTGGAGGAAGGGACACAAAGGCTCATGTCTGCTGCCGGGTATTATCTGGAGGAAGGGACACAAAGGCTCATGTCCGCTGCTGGGTATTACCTGGAGGAAGGGACACGAAGGCTCATATCCGCTGCCAGGTACCACCTGGAGGAATGGACACAAAGGCTCATGTCCGCTGCTGGGAATTACCTGGAGGAAGGGACACAAAGGCTCATGTCTGCTGCTCGATATTACCTGGAGGAAGGGACACAAAGGCTCATGTCCGCTGCCGGGTATTACCTGGAGGAAGAGACACAAAGGCTCACGTCCGCTACCGGGTACTACCTGTAGGAAGGGACACAAAGGCTCATGTCCTCTGCCAGGTATTACCTGGAGGAATGGACACAAAGGCCCATGTCCTCTGCCAGGTATTGCCTGGAGGAAGGGACACAAAGGCCCATGTCCTCTGCCAGGTATTACCTGGAGGAATGGACACAAAGGCTCATGTCTGCTGCCAGGTATTACCTGAAGGAAGAGACACAAAGGCTCTTGTCCTCTGCTGGGTATTACTTGGAGGAAGGGACACAAAGGCTCATGTCTGCTGCCGGGTATTACCTGAAGGAAGGGACACAAAGGCTCATGTCCGCTGCCGGAAAATACCTGGAGGAAGGGACACAAAGGCTCATGTCCGCTGCCGGGCAGTACCTGGAGGAAGGGACAGAAAGGCTCATGTCCGCTGCCGGGCAGTACCTAGAGGGAGGGACACAAAGGCTCATGTCCGCTGCCGGGTACTACCTAGAGGAAGGGACACAAAGGCTCATGTCCGCTGCCGGGTATTACCTAGAGGAAGGGACACAAAGGCTCATGTCCGCTGCCGGGTATTACCTGGAGGAAGGGACACAAAGGCTCACAGCTCATACAGTATAAGCCCAGGGTCACACAAAAATCAGACGTAAAAAGAAATACAAAATAACTGTACAGAGATGTAGACTCATGATATACAAGGACTTAATATTAGTATTGGTTTAGTAATAATCAGTAATATTATGGTAATTGTGGAGTTATTATCAGTAGCATTGTAAATATTAGTTGACTTCTAATCACTAATATTAGTATTGGTCGGGTTATTAGTAATAATAGTATTGGTGAAGCTTTGATCAGAAGTATTATTGGTACTAGTGAACTCATCATTAGTATTAGTAATTGTAGGGATGTTATTAGTAATGTCACTAGTATTGGCAGAAGTATCAACAACAGTATTATCAGTAATAGTGGGGTATTGGTCACTGCTATTAACATTGGTGGGGTTATCATTATTATTAGATTTGGTGGCATTATTAGAATTATTATTAGTATTATTAGAGTTATTTTCTTTAATATTTTTGGTAATAGTGGTGTTATCAGTAATATTATTAGTATTGGGGGATTAATCAGAAGTATTATTAGTATAAGTGGGATTATCAGTAGTATTGTTAGTATAGGTGGAATTATTAGTAGTATTATTAGTGGTATTATTATCAATATCATTATTAGTATTTGTAAGGTTATTATCAGTAGTATTATTAGTATCGGTGGCATTATTATCAGTAGTATTATTAGTATCGGTGGCATTATTATCAGTGGTATTATTAGTATTGGTAGGATTATTATTAGTAGTATTATTAGTATTGGTATTATCAGTAGTATTTTTCCTACTGCTGGGGTTATCATTAGTAGCATTATTCGCATTGGTGTTATTATCTATAGCACTAATAGTTTGGGGAGATTATTATCAGTAGTGTTATTAATAGTGATGCAGTTATCAGTAATATTAGTATTGGTGGCGTTATCAATAGTATTATTAATATGTTTGTGCTTAGTATTAATGGGAAGAGGATTATTATTATTATTAATATTATTATTATTATTAGTGATTTTATGACCAGCATTACTAGGATTGTTATATTTTTATTATTAGTTTACCATAATTGTGATTATTCCTCTGGTATTAGTGTTAATATTATTAATATTATACTTAGATTCCTCCTGTGCCAGTGATGGTTGTGTCAGTGTTACTATTAGAGTATTATTGTTTATCAGAATGATTACTGTATTATGTCTCTGGTATTTGTAGTATTAGTGATGATATTATTACTATCGCTGTGCTGGTTACGCCGGGGTCAGTGCGGATAATAGAAATATCTCTGTGACTTTTACCATTATCCTATTATTACAGCTGGGATCATTGCTCTAGTATTAGTGACTATAGTATCGCTGATATTATCAATTTACTATTATGGGTATTGCCAGTATTACTATTATGGGTATTGCCAGTATTACTATTATGGGTATTGCCAGTATTACTATTATGGGTATTGCCAGTATTACTATTATGGGTATTGCCAGTATTACTATTATGGGTATTGCCAGTATTACTATGAGATATGGTATTATGCATTATTACCAATATTACTATTACTGTACTATCAGTAATGAGGATACTATTACTGCCGTTACTCCTGTATAGAGCTGAGCGAGTACCTAACTATTCGTACTCGCTATACTCATAACGAATACTGTCCAATACTCGTGTATTCATTCCAAGAAACTCGCAAAGTAACGAGTAACCCGAATACCGCACTACTCGTGTGACTAGCGAATAGTGCCGAATTCAGGTTACTCTTTACTTTGCGAGTATTTCTCATTGACTTGCATTGCACACGCTATTCAGAATGAATACGCCAGTATTAGACAGTACTCGTTATGAGTATAGCGAGTACGAATAGTTATGTACTTGCTCAACTCTACTCCTGTAGTATTGTTACTATCAGTGATGATATTAGTGTTACTCTTCTAGTGCTGTTACTATCAGTGCTGATATAGACTTTTACTCTTGTAGGGATTGTATTATCATTACTCCTGTAGTGTTGTTACTATCAGTGATGATGATATTATTATTACTCCTGTTACTATCAGTGATGCTGATGATTACTCCTGTTACTATCAGTGATGCTGATGATTACTCCTCTTACTATCAGTGATACTGATGATTACTCATGTTACTATCAGTGATACTGATGATTACTCCTGTTACTATCAGTGATGCTGATGATTACTCCTCTTACTATCAGTGATACTGATGATTACTTCTGTTACTATCAGTGATACTGATGATTACTCCTCTTACTATCAGTGATACTGATGATTACTTCTGTTACTATCAGTGATACTGATGATTACTCCTGTTACTATCAGTGATACTGATGATTACTCCTGTTACTATCAGTGATGCTGATGATTACTCCTGTTACTATCAGTGATGCTGATGATTACTCCTGTTACTATCAGTGATACTGATTATTACTCCTGTTACTATCAGTGATACTGATGATTACTCCTGTTACTATCAGTGATACTGATGATTACTCCTGTTACTATCAGTGATGCTGATGATTACTCCTGTTACTATCAGTGCTGCTGATGATTACTCCTGTTACTATCAGTGATGCTGATGATTACTCCTGTTACTATCAGTGATACTGATTATTACTCCTGTTACTATCAGTGATGATATTTTTACTCCTGTTACTATCAGTGTTACTGATTATTACTTCATTTACTATCAGTGAAACTGATGATTACTCCTGTTACTATCAGTGATACTGATGATTACTCCTGTTACTATCAGTGATACTTATTTTTACTCCTGTTACTATCAGTGATACTGATGATTACTCCTGTTACTATCAGTGATGCTGATGATTACTCATGTTACTATCAGTGATACTGATTATTACTCCTGTTACTCTCAGTGATACTGATGATTACTCCTGTTACTATCAGTGATACTGATGATTACTTCTGTTACTATCAGTGATGCTGATGATTACTCCTGTTACTATCAGTGATACTGATGATTACTCCTGTTACTATCAGTGATACTGATGATTACTCCTGTTACTATCAGTGATACTGATGATTACTCCTGTTACTATCAGTGATACTGATGATTACTCTTGTTACTATCAGTGATGCTGATGGTTACTCCTGTTACTATCAGTGATACTGATGATTACTTCTGTTACTATCAGTGATAATGATGATTACTCCTGTTACTGTCAGTGATACTGATGATTACTCCTGTTACTATCAGTGATGCTGATGATTACTCCTGTTAATATCAGTGATACTGATGATTACTCCTGTTACTATCAGTGATGCTGATGATTACTCCTGTTACTATCAGTGATGCTGATGATTACTCCTGTTACTATCAGTGATATTGATGATTACTCCTGTTACTATCAGTGATACTGATGATTACTCCTGTTACTATCAGTGATGCTGATGATTACTCCTGTTACTATCAGTGATACTGATGATTACTCCTGTTACTATCAGTGATACTGATGATTACTCCTGTTACTATCAGTGATGCTGATGGTTACTCCTGTTACTATCAGTGATACTGATGATTACTCCTGTTACTATCAGTGATACTGATGATTACTCCCGTTACTATCAGTGATAATGATGATTACTCCTGTTACGAACAGTGATGCTGATGATTACTCCTGTTACGATCAGTGATACTGATGATTACTCCTGTTACTGTCAATGATGCTGATGATAACTCCTGTTACTATCAGTGATACTGATGATTACTCCTGTTACTATCAGTGATACTGATGATTACTGCTGTTACTATCAGTGATGCTGATGATTACTCCGGTACTATCAGTGATACTGATGATTACTCCTGTTACTATCAGTGTTGCTGATGATTACTCCTGTTCTTATCAGTGATACTGATGATTACTCCTGTTACTATCAGTGATGCTGATGATTACTCCTGTTACTATCAGTGATACTGATGATTACTCCTCTTACTATCAGTGATACTGATGATTACTCCTGTTACTATCAGTGATGCTGATGGTTACTCCTGTTACTATCAGTGATACTGATGATTACTCCTGTTACTATCAGTGACACTGATGATTACTCCCGTTACTATCAGTGATGCTGATGATTACTCCGGTACTATCAGTGATACTGATGATTACTCCTGTTACTATCAGTGTTGCTGATGATTACTCCTGTTCTTATCAGTGATACTGATGATTACTCCTGTTACTATCAGTGATGCTGATGATTACTCCTGTTACTATCAGTGATACTGATGATTACTCCTGTTACTATCAGTGATACTGATGATTACTCCTGTTACTATCAGTGATGCTGATGGTTACTCCTGTTACTATCAGTGATACTGATGATTACTCCTGTTACTATCAGTGATACTGATGATTACTGCTGTTACTATCAGTGATGCTGATGATTACTCCGGTACTATCAGTGATACTGATGATTACTCCTGTTACTATCAGTGTTGCTGATGATTACTCCTGTTCTTATCAGTGATACTGATGATTACTCCTGTTACTATCAGTGTTGCTGATGATTACTCCTGTTCTTATCAGTGATACTGATGATTACTCCTGTTACTATCAGTGATGCTGATGATTACTCTTGTTACTGTCAGTGATGCTGATGATTACTCCTGTTACTATCAGTGATGCTGATGATTACTCCTGTTAATATCAGTGATACTGATGATTACTCCTGTTACTATCAGTGATGCTGATGATTACTCCTGTTACTATCAGTGATGCTGATGATTACTCCTGTTACTATCAGTGTTGCTGATGATTACTCCTGTTACTATCAGTGTTGCTGATGATTACTCCTCTTACTATCAGTGATACTGATGATTACTCATGTTACTATCAGTGATACTGATGATTACTCCTGTTACTATCAGTGATGCTGATGATTACTCCTCTTACTATCAGTGATACTGATGATTACTTCTGTTACTATCAGTGATACTGATGATTACTCCTCTTACTATCAGTGATACTGATGATTACTTCTGTTACTATCAGTGATACTGATGATTACTCCTGTTACTATCAGTGATACTGATGATTACTCCTGTTACTATCAGTGATGCTGATTACTCCTGTTACTATCAGTGCTGCTGATGATTACTCCTGTTACTATCAGTGATGCTGATGATTACTCCTGTTACTATCAGTGATACTGATTATTACTCCTGTTACTATCAGTGATGATATTTTTACTCCTGTTACTATCAGTGTTACTGATTATTACTTCATTTACTATCAGTGAAACTGATGATTACTCCTGTTACTATCAGTGATACTGATGATTACTCCTGTTACTATCAGTGATACTTATTTTTACTCCTGTTACTATCAGTGATACTGATGATTACTCCTGTTATTCTAAGGGATACTGATGATTACTCCTGTTACTATCAGTGATGCTGATGATTACTCATGTTACTATCAGTGATACAGATTATTACTCCTGTTACTCTCAGTGATACTGATGATTACTCCTGTTACTATCAGTGATACTGATGATTACTTCTGTTACTATCAGTGATGCTGATGATTACTCCTGTTACTATCAGTGATACTGATGATTACTCCTGTTACTATCAGTGATACTGATGATTACTCCTGTTACTATCAGTGATGCTGATGGTTACTCCTGTTACTATCAGTGATACTGATGATTACTTCTGTTACTATCAGTGATAATGATGATTACTCCTGTTACTGTCAGTGATACTGATGATTACTCCTGTTACTATCAGTGATACTGATGATTACTCCTGTTACTATCAGTGATGCTGATGATTACTCCTGTTACTATCAGTGATATTGATGATTACTCCTGTTACTATCAGTGATACTGATGATTACTCCTGTTACTATCAGTGATGCTGATGATTACTCCTGTTACTATCAGTGATACTGATGATTACTCCTGTTACTATCAGTGATGCTGATGGTTACTCCTGTTACTATCAGTGATACTGATGATTACTCCTGTTACTATCAGTGATACTGATGATTACTCCCGTTACTATCAGTGATAATGATGATTACTCCTGTTACGAACAGTTATGCTGATGATTACTCCTGTTACGATCAGTGATACTGATGATTACTCCTGTTACTGTCAATGATGCTGATGATAACTCCTGTTACTATCAGTGATACTGATGATTACTCCTGTTACTATCAGTGATGCTGATGATTACTCCTGTTACTATCAGTGATACTGATGATTACTCCTGTTACTATCAGTGATACTGATGATTACTCCTGTTACTATCAGTGATGCTGATGGTTACTCCTGTTACTATCAGTGATACTGATGATTACTCCTGTTACTATCAGTGACACTGATGATTACTCCCGTTACTATCAGTGATGCTGATGATTACTCCGGTACTATCAGTGATACTGATGATTACTCCTGTTACTATCAGTGATGCTGATGATTAATCCTGTTACTATCAGTGATGCTGATGATTACTCCTGTTACTATCAGTGATACTGATGATTACTCCTGTTACTATCAGTGATACTGATGATTACTCCTGTTACTATCAGTGATGCTGATGATTACTCCTGTTACTATCAGTGATACTGATGATTACTCCTGTTACTATCAGTGATGCTGATGATTACTCCTGTTACTATCAGTGATACTGATGATTACTCCTGTTACTATCAGTGATGCTGATGATTACTCCTGTTACTATCAGTGATGCTGATGATTACTCCTGTTACTATCAGTGATACTGATGATTACTCCTGTTACTATCAGTGATGCTGATGATTACTCCTGTTACTATCAGTGATGCTGATGATTACTCCTGTTACTATCAGTGATACTGATGATTACTCCTGTTACTATCAGTGATGCTGATGATTACTCCTGTTACTATCAGTGATGCTGATGATTACTCCTGTTACTATCAGTGATGCTGATGATTAATTCTGTTACTATCAGTGATACTGATGATTACTCCTGTTACTATCAGTGATACTGATGATTACTCCTGTTACTATCAGTGATACTGATGATTACTCCTGTTACTATCAGTGATACTGATGATTACTCCTGTTACTATCAGTGATGCTGATGATTACTCCCGTTACTATCAGTGATACTGATGATTACTCCTGTTACTATCAGTGATGCTGATGATTACTCCCGTTACTATCAGTGATACTGATGATTACTCCTGTTACTATCAGTGATGCTGATGATTACTCCCGTTACTATCAGTGATACTGATGATTACTCCTGTTACTATCAGTGATACTGATGATTACTCCTGTTACTATCAGTGATGCTGATGATTACTCCTGTTACTATCAGTGATGCTGATGATTACTCCTGTTACTATCAGTGATGCTGATGATTACTCCTGTTACTATCAGTGATACTGATGATTACTCCTGTTACTATCAGTGATACTGATGATTACTCCTGTTACTATCAGTGATGCTGATGATTACTCCTGTTACTATCAGTGATGCTGATGATTACTCCTGTTACTATCAGTGATGCTGATGATTACTCCTGTTACTATCAGTGATACTGATGATTACTCCTGTTACTATCAGTGATACTGATGATTACTCCTGTTACTATCAGTGATACTGATGATTACTCCTGTTACTATCAGTGATGCTGATGATTACTCCTGTTACTATCAGTGATGCTGATGATTACTCCTGTTACTATCAGTGATGCTGATGATTACTCCTGTTACTATCAGTGATGCTGATGATTACTCCTGTTACTATCAGTGATGCTGATGATTACTCCTGTTACTATCAGTGATACTGATGATTACTCCTGTTACTATCAGTGATGCTGATGATTACTGCTGCTTCTCTCACTTTGCTCGGTGTCGGCGGGTGGGCGTGCCGCTCCTCGTGCAGTGGGCGGTGTCACGGCCGGCCCCGCCCCCAGCCCCATCTGTTCCTCCCCGGCCGGGGCGCACATTGTGGCCGCTGCTCCCGCACGCTGTGCCCGGGCTCGGGCTGCTGCCCTCCAGATGCCCCCGGACGCTGCCCTGGTAGAGCTCCGCTCCTGCTGGCGGGTCCCGGCCATCGCGCACTTCTGCTCCTTGTTCCGCGCCGCCTTCCAGCTGCCCGACTTCGAGATAGAGGTGAGTCCGGGAGCGGCAGCCGGAGCGCGGGGTCCGGGGTGGAGGGGTCCGGCCAGAACAACGGCGGCCCCGGGAGGAAGACCCCGAGGGAGCAAGTGCCCGGGACTCCGAGGAGAACGGGGGGTGATGATGGGAGTAACGGTCCTCCGAGGTCTGATGCTACAACCAAAATACTGAGCCCCCACCAATCATAATCCTGAGCCCCCCCCACCCCTCATAACATTGAGCCCCCCCCCACCCTCCCATAACACTGAGCCCCCCCCACCCCTCATAACACTGAACCCCCCCACCCTCCATAACACTGAACCCCCCCACCCTCCATAACACTGAACCCCCCCACCCTCCATAACACTGAGCCCCCCCCACCCCTCATAACACTGAGCCCCCCCCCACCCTCCATAACACTGAACCCCCACCCTCCATAACACTGAGCCCCCCCTCACCCCTCATAACACTGAGCCCCCCCACCCCTCATAACACTGAGCCCCCCACCCCTCATAACACTGAGCCCCCCACCCCTCATAACACTGACCCCCCACCCGTCATACCAAGTCTCATGTAATATTGTGAGCCCCCCTTAAACAGTGCGCCCCAATACTGAGAATGAGCCCCCCCAATTACTCAATAGCAGCATCAGCTTTCCGTAATCCTGAGCTCCCGTTATAAACAGCCCCCCTTATACTGAGCAGTATCGGCCCCTGTTATACTCGGCCCCCCTAATACTGAGCAGTATCTGCCCCTGTTATACTCGGCCCCCCTAATACTGAGCAGTATCGGCCCCTGTTATACTCGGCCCCCCTTATACTGAGCAGTATCGGCCCCTGTTATACTCGGCCCCCCTAATACTGAGCAGTATCTGCCCATGTTATACTCGGCCCCCTAATACTGAGCAGTATCTGCCCCTGTTATACTCGGCCCCCCTAATACTGAGCAGTATCGGCCCCTGTTATACTCGGCCCCCCTAATACTGAGCAGTATCGGCCCCTGTTATACTCGGCCCCCCTAATACTGAGCAGTATCGGCCCCTGTTATACTCGGCCCCCTAATACTGAGCAGTATCGGCCCCTGTTATACTCGGTCCCCCTAATACTGAGCAGAATCGGCCCTGTTATACTCGGCCCCCCTAATACTGAGCAGTATCTGCCCCTGTTATAACTCGGCCCCCCCTTAATACTGAGCAGTATCGGCCCCTGTTATACTCGGCCCCCCTAATACTGAGCAGTATCGGCCCCTGTTATACTCGGCCCCCCTAATACTGAGCAGTATCGGCCCCTGTTATACTCGGCCCCCTAATACTGAGCAGTATCGGCCCCTGTTATACTCGGCCCCCCTAATACTGAGCAGTATCGGCCCCTGTTATACTCGGCCCCCTAATACTCAGCAGTATATGCCCCTGTTATACTCGGCCCCCCTAATACTGAGCAGTATCGGCCCCTGTATACTCGGCCCCCCCTAATACTGAGCAGTATCGTCCCCTGTTATACTCGGCCCCCCTAATACTGAGCAGTATCGTCCCCTGTTATACTCGGCCCCCCTTATACTGAGCAGTATCTGCCCCTGTTATACTCGGCCCCCCTAATACTGAGCAGTATCGGCCCCTGTTTACTCGGCCCCCCTAATACTGAGCAGTATCGGCCCCCCTAATACTGAGCAGTATCGGCCCCTGTTATACTCGGCCCCCCTTATACTGAGCAGTATCGGCCCCTGTTATACTCGGCCCCCCTAATACTGAGCAGTATCGTCCCCTGTTATACTCGGCCCCCCTAATACTGAGCAGTATCTGCCCCTGTTATACTCTGCCCCCCTAATACTGAGCAGTATCTGCCCCTGTATACTCGTCCCCCCTAATACTGAGCAGTATCGTCCCCTGTTATACTCTAATACTGAGCAGTATCGTCCCCTGTTAATACTCGGCCCCCCTAATACTGAGCAGTATTGGCCCCTGTTATACTCGGCCCCCCCTAATACTGAGCAGTATTGGCCCCTGTTATACTCGGCCCCCCTAATACTGAGCAGTATCGGCCCCTGTTATACTCGGCCCCCCTATTACTGAGCAGTATCGCCCCTGTTATACTCGGCCCCCTATTACTGAGCAGTATCGGCCCCTGTTATACTCGGCCCCCCTTATACTGAGCAGTATCGGCCCCTGTTATACTCGGCCCCCCCTTATACTGAGCAGTATCGGCCCCTGTTATACTCGGCCCCCCTAATACTGAGCAGTATCGGCCCCTGTTATACTCGGCCCCCCTAATACTGAGCAGTATCGGCCCCTGTTATACTCGGCCCCCCTATTACTGAGCAGTATCGGCCCCCGATACCACCCAGGGGAGGAGTGAAGCATCTGAGTACTGATACCTCAATTCCCAACGTCCCTGATTATTGGGGGGGGAGGTGTTATTAGAGGGTCCTGATTATTGGGGGGGGGGAGGTGTTATTAGAGGGTCCTGATTATTGGGGTGGGAGGTGTTATTAGAGGGTCCTGATTATTGGGGGGGGAGGTGTTATTAGAGGGTCCCTGATTATTGGGGGGGGAGGTTTATTAGAGGGTCCTGATTATTGGGGGGGTGTTATTAGAGGGTCCTGATTATTGGGGGGGAAGGTGTTATTAGAGGGTCCTGATTATTGGGGGGGGAGGTGTTATTAGAGGGTTCCTGATTATGGTGGGGAGGTGTTATTAGAGGGTCCTGATTATGGTGGGGAGGTGTTATTAGAGGGTCCTGATTATGGTGGGGAGGTGTTATTAGAGGGTCCTGATTATTGGGGGGGGGAGGTGTTATTAGAGGGTCCTGATTATTGGGGGGGGAGGTGTTATTAGAGGGTCTGATTATGGGGGGGGAGGTGTTTATTAGAGGGTCCTGTTTATTGGGGGGGGGGTGTTATTAGAGGGTCCTGATTATTGGGGGGGGGGGTGTTATTAGAGGGTCCTGATTATTGGGGGGGAGGTGTTATTAGAGAGGTCCTGATTATTGGGGGGGGAGGTGTTATTAGAGGGTCCTGATTATTGGGGGGGAGGTGTTATTAGAGGGTCCTGATTATTGGGGGGGGAGGTGTTATAGAGGGTCCTGATTATTGGGGGGGAGGTGTTATTAGAGGGTCCTGATTATTGGGGGGGGTGTTATTAGAGGGTCCTGATTATTGGGGGGGGGGTGGTGTTATTAGAGGGTCCTGATTATTGGGGGGGGGGTGTTATTAGAGGGTCCTGATTATTGGGGGGGGAGGTGTTATTAGAGGGTCCTGATTATTGGGGGGGTGGGAGGTGTTATTAGAGGGTCCTGATTATTGGGGGGGGGGGAGGTGTTATTAGAGGGTCCTGATTATTGGGGGGGGGGAGGTGTTATTAGAGGGTCCTGATTATTGGGGGGGGGAGGTGTTATTAGAGGGTCCTGATTATTGGGGGGGGGGGAGTGTTATTAGAGGGTCCTGATTATTGGGGGGGGGGGAGGTGTTATTAGAGGGTCCTGATTATTGGGGGGGGGGGAGGTGTTATTTAGAGGGTCCTGATTATTGGGGGGGGGGGAGGTGTTATTAGAGGGTCCTGATTATTGGGGGGGGGGGAGGTGTTATTAGAGGGTCCTGATTATTGGGGGGGTGGGGTGTTATTAGAGGGTCCTGATTATTGGGGGGGTGGGGTGTTATTAGAGGGTCCTGATTATTGGGCGGGGTGGGGTGTTATTAGAGGGTCCTGATTATTGGGGGGGGTGGGGTGTTATTAGAGGGTCCTGATTATTGGGGGTGGTGGGGTGTTATTAGAGGGTCCTGATTATTGGGGGGGTGGGTGTTATTAGAGGGTCCTGATTATTGGGGGGAGTGGGGTGTTATTAGAGGGTCCTGATTATTGGGGGGGTGTTATTAGAGGGTCCCTGATTATTGGGGGGGAGGTGTTATTAGAGGGTCTGATTATTGGGGGGGGGAGGTGTTATTAGAGGGTCCTGATTATGGTGGGGAGGTGTTATTAGAGGGTCCTGATTATGGTGGGGAGGTTGTTATTAGAGGGTCCTGATTATTGGGGGGGGGAGGTGTTATTAGAGGGTCCTGATTATTGGGGGGGAGGTGTTATTAGAGGGTCCTGATTATTGGGGGGGGGGGTGTTATTAGAGGGTCCTGATTATTGTGGGGGGGGGTGTTATTAGAGGGTCCTGATTATTGGGGGGGGGGTGTTATTAGAGGGTCCTGATTATTGGGGGGGGAGGTGTTATTAGAGGGTCCTGATTATTGGGGGGAGGTGTTATTAGAGGGTCCTGATTATTGGGGGGGAGGTGTTATTAGAGGGTCCTGATTATTGGGGGGGAGGTGTTATTAGAGGGTCCTGATCTATTGGGGGGGGTGTTATTAGAGGGTCCTGATTATTGGGGGGGGGGGTGTTATTAGAGGGTCCTGATTATTGGGGGGGGGGGTGTTATTAGAGGGTCCTGATTATTGGGGGGGGGAGGTGTTATTAGAGGGTCCTGATTATTGGGGGGGGGGAGGTGTTATTAGAGGGTCCTGATTATTGGGGGGGGGGAGGTGTTATTAGAGGGTCCTGATTATTGGGGGGGGGGAGGTGTTATTAGAGGGTCCTGATTATTGGGGGGGGGGAGGTGTTATTAGAGGGTCCTGATTATTGGGGGGGGGGAGGTGTTATTAGAGGGTCCTGATTATTGGGGGGGGGGGGGGAGGTGTTATTAGAGGGTCCTGATTATTGGGGGGGGGGGAGGTGTTATTAGAGGGTCCTGATTATTGGGGGGGGGGGAGGTGTTATTAGAGGGTCCTGATTATTGGGGGGGTGGGGTGTTATTAGAGGGTCCTGATTATTGGGGGGGGTGGGGTGTTATTAGAGGGTCCTGATTATTGGGGGGGTGGGGGTGTTATTAGAGGGTCCTGGATTTATTGGGGGGTGGGGTGTTATTAGAGGGTCCTGATTATTGGGGGGGGAGGTGTTATTAGAGGGTCCTGATTATTGGAGGGGGGGGAGGTGTTATTAGAGGGTCCTGATTATTGGGGGTTAATAATTTTACAGGTCCTGAATTTTGGGAGGAGTATTAGTGTCATGGGGGTCTGATTATTGGGGGGCTGCGGGTGTTGCTTTTATGCTGTGACATTACGGGGGGCTGTAATATTTGCAGATTGTGCGGGGGGAGCGCTTTATAATGGGGGGTCCTGGCGGAGGGTGGGGGGAGCTGTCAGTGTTTGGTTGATCAAAGCCCTGGAGTCACCAGTGACAGTGGGGGGAGGGGGGGGTGTCTCCGCAGCATAAATATTGGGGTCACAGAGAGAGCAGTATTTTGGGGGGGTGTCAGAGGGTCATCGTCTCTTGCAGTAGTGAGGGTGCGGACCCCTGATGTTACCCCCCCACTGTCAGTGATTGTTTTGGGGTCACTCCAGGAGACGCCCCTCCCCAGCATGTGCCCGTGTTGTGGGTGTACTCACTTATGTTTTTACCCTCCTCCATCTGCTGCGGAGACCTGGATCTCATTGGTGGCCCCTGCGATTAACCCCTTATTATCTGTAGACCTCTTGATCCCGGATTAGAGTGCCAGCTCTGCAGCCTCCAGTTCTCTCTGGTCCCAGGAGCTGACGCTCTAGTGTTGCGTTAACCCTTGCCGTGCGTGCCGTGTGGGGCTTCAGCTGTGGCTGGGGGGGTTGTTGCTCCTCTGCCCCCTGTCTTTTGGGATGCAGTCTGCCAGATATAATGGAGGGGTTTTGTTCTGGATGTGGGGCGGGGGGGGGGGGGGGGGGGGGGGGGGGGGGCTCGGGGCTCTCGCTCCGGGGGAAGCCCCTCTGTTTGTTTTGTTCTGGGGTCTTCCAGGGGCAGCATGGCATCCAGAGGGGACAATACCCCGAGGGAGGGGGCGGGGGGCTGCGGGCATCTGTCTGTTAACTCCTTCACGCCTGATTCCCAGTACAGAGAGTGATCACCCAGCTTTCCCCGGGGTGGGGGGGGGCACGCGGTCACCCCTGGATTTGCACCTCCGCCAGGTCGCACCTTTTGTTCCTGGAGGGGTTAATTCCTCTTCCTTGCTGTGGGGGTCTCTCCCCGCCCCTCCTTTTGTCTTTGTCCCCCTCCTGTCAATTTGCAGGACAATGTGAAGCTGTTTGTAGTGTAAATGAAGTTTGGGGTCTGATAAGTGACTCACCTGGGGGGAGGGGGACCATTAACCACTCACTTGCTGGAACTTTTTGCTCATCTGACCCCGTGGATTTTGTGTAATTAACTATTTCTTTTTTTTTCTTTCTGTAGAAGTGAATGGGGCTGGTCACGTGACCGCGGGGGCCGCGGCCGCCTTTGTTGCAGTGCAGCTGGTCCGTGACCATTGTTGCGCCAAACTTGCCGTCAGCTGGCGCCGCCGACTGACATCCGGGATTTTATAACAGATCGTACGTCACCGGCCCTTTAAGTAGCCTCAAGAGCTTGCAGTCGAGTGTCCCTGCCCTCTAGCGTATGTGCGGGCTGGTATTGGGGCGCGGGGCGGCTTCTGTCCCCCCGGTTTTGCTCTCCCCGCGGCCCCCGCTGATGTCTCTCGCTCACACGTGGTTTTGTGTTATGGTCGAGATGAGGGGACGACTCCGGCTGCTTTCTTGTGGCTGAGAGACGGCCCACCGCCCGTCCTCTCCCCCCCGTCCTCTCCCCCCGCTGACGTCGCCCGGGCGCTGCGTGCGCTGTTTGCAGGACTCTCCTTCTTCAGGCCTTCTCTTGTGTCCCCCCCATTGTAGGGGGGGGATTGGGCCGCTCGAGTTTCAACATGTCACGATCCCTTCTCATCCTGAGCCGTTTATTCCAGTTTAGCCCTCATGACCCTGAGGTGCCCACAAAAAGGGACGCAGGGAAGGATGGTGAGGATGCTGGAGGTAGTAGTTGTCTCGTGACGCCCCCTGTGGTGTGTGGCCAGGGATTTAGCCGCCGCTGCGGGTGCTGTCCTCTGGGGCGGATGGTTCTGCTCCTCACAGGCAGAGCCGGGCCCCAGGGGAGGAGGATGATGGGGGTGGTAGTGGCCGTTGGCTCCAGAGCGGGGGGCGCCGGCAATGACGGGCTGACTCAGTGGTTGTGGTTCAAGGTCTTTTACTCACAGTCCGGTTGTCACCCTTGGAAGTGCCGGTCTCTGCCGTGACTGGCCCCGGCCGATCCGGATAATTCGGAGGTCACCGCCGGTGTTGTGGATTGTGGGCTTTTCCTTCTCGCGCTCTCAGTGTGGATCCCCGTGACCTGAAGTGCTTGTGGGACCCCTGGTCTGTGTTAAAGTTCCCGTCCCGGGCTCTATACTGCTACTGTGCTCCGGGATCTTGTGGTGGCCAGAGGGACCTACAATCCCCTGTCCGTCGGATTCTGGTGGCGCAACGTGAAATGTGCATCACCCTAGGGCTCCGTACCCTGAACTGCGCCGGTCCCAAGGGACTAACTAAGCTCTCCTTGCTTTTTTTCCCCCAACCTCTGTCTGGGGACGACTCCCCTTTTGTCAACTGTCCTCCTCCCTCTCCCCCTGCGGCTGCCCCTCCCTTTCCTGAGTCCCTGTCACTAGTGGGTGGAAGCCCAGTGTTTGGTGACCTTACAACCCGACCCTAGCCCGATTCCCAGTGAGGAGGGCAACCTGCTGTGTGTTTATGGAATGTTTGGATGTGGAACCGGCTCCGACCTCCTCAGTACCAGGGATGAGTACCACACCTTAAGTTAGGTGCAGTACCTTTGTGGCGACTGAAGCCTCAGGGGCGCCACATGTACAATCGGTGGAGCAGAGCATGCATGTATATGGTGGTCTGGGCGAAAAAGGGTTACAAATGGATAAGAAAACACCTTAGCGGGGGCAATCATCTAATTAGGACCCCCGTTTATCAGCTATTAGGGAAGTGCACTGGACAACCTGGCGTGCCCATTGATTGCTATGTGAATGGTGTAATACCTCCTGTCACCTGCAGGGGCACTGTGGAGGAATTGAGCACTTGAAGCGATCACTGCAGGGACAATTTGTATTGTTGCCTTTCTTACTGGCCACTAGGGGAGTTGTTCTTGCTGCGGGAGTCATTATTGTTTATATAGCGCCACCTTCCCTGCGGTGTGCTGCTGCGGCTGAGGCCGGTGTGCTGCGGCTGAGCGGTGTGCTGCGGCTGAGCTGTGCGCTGAGCGGTGTCTGTGCGGCGGAGTGGTGCAGGCGGGACTGTCCGTCATCGGTGCTGCACGGGGTGATTCGTCATCTGCTCGTCCGCTCGCTGTTTTGCACTCAGGCGTCGTTACCAGGCGGCCTATCAGGGAGATCCCAGGTGCAGCGCGCAGCTGCAGGGCTGATTATAGGGGCGAGATGGGACCCTCCGAATTCTCTCATCAGCAGTCCTGTCACACGGGTCCTGGCGGAGGCAGCGAGGACGGACCGCCCGTCCCCCCGGCGCTGTCACTCCAGCATTAACTCCTCGCAGCCAGTAATCTCAGTGCAAAGGGTGGGTGTCTTTACTAGGGTCTCCCCCTACACTACAACTCTCAGCATGCCCGGATAGCCGATCAAATCAATAAAGGCCACTGTCACACACAGAGATAAATCTGCGGCAGATCTGTGGTTGCAGTGAAATCATGGACATTTTGTTCCATTTGTACACAGCCACAAACTGGCACTGATTGTCCACAATTTCACTGCAACCACAGATCTGCCGCAGATTTATCTCTGTGTGTGACAGGGCCTTAACACTTTACGTGGTCAGTGCCTCCGGCCAATCAGATTCCAGGATTTCTTTTCTGTAGGAGATTAGATAAGTATGGACTCCTGGCAGCCGCTTATCTTCATGAGAACTAAAGGATTGGGCATGTCGAAGTCTATCTGCCCCATCCTGATCTGCTCCTTCCAGACGCCCTGGCGGTGGTCAGACCCCCACCAACCTGTTACTTATCAGCTCCTGGGGGGGGGCACATACTTTCCCTGGTATTAGCTCCTGGGGGGGCACATACTTTCCCCGGTATTAGCTCCTGGGGGGGGGGCACATACTTTCCCCGGTATTAGCTCCTGGGGGGGGGGGGGGGGGGCACATACTTTCCCGGTATTAGCTCCTGGGGGGGGGGGCACATACTTTCCCCGGTATTAGCTCCTGGGGGGGGGGGCACATACTTTCCCCGGTATTAGCTCCTGGGGGGGGGGGGGGGAACACATACTTTCCCAGGTATTAGCTCCTGGGGGGGGGGGGCACATACTTTCCCGGTATTAGCTCCTGGGGGGGGGGCACATACTTTCCCCGGTATTAGCTCCTGGGGGGGGGCACATACTTTCCCCGGTATTAGCTCCTGGGGGGGGGGGCACATACTTTCCCCGGTATTAGCTCCTGGGGGGGGGGCACATACTTTCCCCGGTATTAGCTCCTGGGGGGGGCACATACTTTCCCCGGTATTAGCTCCAGGGGGGGGCACATACTTTCCCCGGTATTAGCTCCTGGGGGGGGGCACATACTTTCCCCGGTATTAGCTCCTGGGGGGGGGCACATACTTTCCCCGGTATTAGCTCCTGGGGGGGCACATACTTTCCCCCGGTATTAGCTCCTGGGGGGGGGCACATACTTTCCCCGGTATCAGCTCCTGGGTGGGGGGCACATACTTTCCCCGGTATCAGCTCCTGGGGGGGGGGCACATACTTTCCCCGGTATCAGCTCCTGGGGGGGGCACATACTTTCCCCTTTATTAGCTCCTGGGGGGGGGCACATACTTTCCCCCGGTATCAGCTCCTGGGGGGGGCACATACTCTTCCCCGGTATCAGCTCCTGTGGATGGGGGGGGCACATACTTTCCCCGGTATCAGCTCCTGTGGATGGGGGGGGGGGGGCACATACTTTTCCCCGGTATCAGCTCCTGTGGATGGGGGGGGGGGGCACAGACTTTCCCCGGTATCAGCTCCTGTGGAGGGGGGGGGCGCAGACGTTCCCGGTATCAGCTCCTGTGGAGGGAGGGGGGGGCGCAGACTTTCCCCGGGTATCAGCTCGTTATGTTTCAAATTAACAATGAATTTGAATTTTGAATGTGAAGGTTCTGTGTCAGATTCTGGTGGCGGTTTTTTGTCGGTGGCGGTTTTTTGTCGGCGTTTTTTTGTTCGGTCGCAGTTTTGTCAGTTGCAGGCGGCTGCCGGACCTCAGGGTTTCTCTGTCCTGAGCTTTGTCATGGGGGGGTGAAGT
>NC_134356.1:9374580-9424085 GCF_048569485.1 Anomaloglossus baeobatrachus | reverse complement strand
GGAGGTGTTATTAGGGGTCCTGATTATTGGGGGGGGGGGAGGTGTTATTAGAGGGTCTGATTATTGGGGAGGGTGGGGGTGTTATTAGAGGGTCCTGATTATTGGGGGGGTGGGGTGTTATTAGAGGGTCCTGATTATTGGGGGGTGGGGTGTTATTAGAGGGTCCTGATATTGGGGGGTGGGGTGTTATTAGAGGGTCCTGATTATTGGGGGGGGAGGTGTTATTAGAGGGTCCTGATTATTGGAGGGGGGGAGGTGTTATTAGAGGGTCCTGATTATTGGGGGTTAATAATTTTACAGGTCCTGAATTTGGGAGGAGTATTAGTGTCATGGGGGTCTGATTATTGGGGGGCTGCGGGTGTTTGCTTTTATGCTGTGACATTACGGGGGGCTGTAATATTTGCAGATTGTGCCGGGGGGAGCGCTTTATAATGGGGGGTCCTGGCGGAGGGTGGGGGGGAGCTGTCAGTGTTTGGTTGATCAAAGCCCTGGAAGTCACCAGTGACAGTGGGGGGGGGGGGGTGTCTCCGCAGCATAAATATTGGGGTCACAGAGAGAGCAGTATTTTTGGGGGGTGTCAGAGGGTCATCGTCTCTTGCAGTAGTGAGGGTGCGGACCCCTGATGTTACCCCCCCACTGTCAGTGATTGTTTTGGGGTCACTCCAGGGAGACGCCCCTCCCCAGCATGTGCCCGTGTTGTGGGTGTACTCACTTATGTTTTTACCCTCCTCCATCTGCTGCGGAGACCTGGATCTCATTGGTGGCCCCTGCGATTAACCCCTTATTATCTGTAGACCTCTTGATCCCGGATTAGAGTGCCAGCTCTGCAGCCTCCAGTTCTCTCTGGTCCCAGGAGCTGACGCTCTAGTGTTGCGTTAACCCTTGCCGTGCCGTGTGGGGGCTTCAGCTGTGGCTGGGGGGGTTGTTGCTCCTCTGCCCCCTGTCTTTTGGGATGCAGTCTGCCAGATATAATGGAGGGGTTTTGTTCTGGATGTGGGGCGGGGGGGGGGGGGGGGGGGGGGGGGGCTCGGGGCTCTCGCTCCGGGGGAAGCCCCTCTGTTTGTTTTGTTCTGGGTCTTCCAGGGGCAGCATGGCATCCAGAGGGGACAATACCCCGAGGGGAGGGGGCGGGGGCTGCGGGCATCTGTCTGTTAACTCCTTCACGCCTGATTCCCAGTACAGAGAGTGATCACCCAGCTTTCCCGGGGTGGGGGGGGGCACGCGGTCACCCCTGGATTTGCACCTCCGCCAGGTCGCACCTTTTGTTCCTGGAGGGGTTAATTCCTCTTCCTTGCTGTTGGGGGTCTCTCCCGCCCCTCCTTTTGTCTTTGTCCCCCTCCTGTCAATTTGCAGGACAATGTGAAGCTGTTTGTAGTGTAAATGAAGTTTGGGGTCTGATAAGTGACTCACCTGGGGGGAGGGGACCATTAACCACTCACTTGCTGGAACTTTTTGCTCATCTGACCCCGTGGATTTTGTGTAATTAACTTATTTCTTTTTTTTTTCTTTCTGTAGAAGTGAATGGGGCTGGTCACGTGGACCGCCGGGGGCCGCGGCCGCCTTTTGTTGCAGTGCAGCTGGTCCGTGACCATTGTTGCGCCAAACTTGCCGTCAGCTGGCGCCGCCGACTGACATCCGGGATTTTATAACAGATCGTACGTCACCGGCCCTTTAAGTAGCCTCAAGAGCTTGCAGTCGAGTGTCCCTGCCCTCTAGCGTATGTGCGGGCTGGTATTGGGGCGCGGGGCGGCTTCTGTCCCCCCCGGTTTTGCTCTCCCCGCGGCCCCCGCTGATGTCTCTCGCTCACACGTGGTTTTGTGTTATGGTCGAGATGAGGGGACGACTCCGGCTCTTTCTTGTGGCTGAGAGACGCCCACCGCCCGTCCCTCTCCCCCCCGTCCTCTCCCCCCGCTGACGTCGCCCGGGCGCTGCGTGCGCTGTTTGCAGGACTCTCCTTCTTCAGGCCTCTCTTGTGTCCCCCCCCATTGTAGGGGGGGGGGATTGGGCCGCTCGAGTTTCAACATGTCCGATCCCTTCTCATCCTGAGCCGTTTATTCCAGTTTAGCCCCTCATGACCCTGAGGTGCCCACAAAAAGGGACGCAGGGGAAGGATGGTGAGGATGCTGGAGGTAGGTAGTTGTCTCGTGACGCCCCCTGTGGTGTGTGGCCAGGGATTTAGCCGCCGCTGCGGGTGCTGTCCTCTGGGGCGGATGGTTCTGCTCCTCACAGGCAGAGCCGGGCCCAGGGGAGGGAGGATGATGGGGGTGGTAGTGGCCGTTGGCTCCAGAGCGGGGGGCGCCGGCAATGACGGGCTGACTCAGTGGTTGTGGTTCAAGGTCTTTTACTCACAGTCCGGTTGTCACCCTTGGGAGTGCCGGTCTCTGCCGTGACTGGCCCCGGCCGATCCCGGGATAATTCGGAGGTCACCGCCGGGTGTTGTGGATTGTGGGCTTTTCCTTCTCGCGCTCTCAGTGTGGATCCCCGTGACCTGAAGTGCTTGTGGACCCCTGGTCTGTGTTAAAGTTCCCGTCCCGGGCTCTATACTGCTTACTGTGCTCCGGGATCTTGTGGTGGCCAGAGGGACCTACAATCCCCTGTCCGTCGGATTCTGGTGGCGCAACGTGAAATGTGCATCACCCTAGGGCTCCCGTACCCTGAACTGCGCCGGTCCCAAGGGACTAACTAAGCTCTCCTTGCTTTTTTTCCCCCAACCTCTGTCTGGGGACGACTCCCCTTTTGTCAACTGTCCTCCTCCCTCTCCCCCTGCGGCTGCCCCTCCCTTTCCTGAGTCCCTGTCACTAGTGGGTGGAAGCCCCAGTGTTTGGTGACCTTACAACCCGACCCTAGCCCGATTCCCAGTGAGGAGGGCAACCTGCTGTGTGTTTATGGAATGTTTGGATGTGGAACCGGCTCCGACCTCCTCAGTACCAGGGATGAGTACCACACCTTAAGTTAGGTGCAGTACCTTGTGGCGACTGAAGCCTCAGGGGCGCCACATGTACAATCGGTGGAGCAGAGCATGCATGTATATGGTGGGTCTGGGCGAAAAAGGTTACAAATGGATAAGAAAACACCTTAGCGGGGGCAATCATCTAATTAGGACCCCCGTTTATCAGCTATTAGGGAAGTGCACTGGACAACCTGGCGTGCCCATTGATTGCTATGTGAATGGTGTAATACCTCCTGTCACCTGCAGGGGGCACTGTGGGAGGAATTGAGCACTTGAAGCGATCACTGCAGGGACAATTTGTATTGTTGCCTTTCTTACTGGCCACCTAGGGGAGTTGTTCTTGCTGCGGGAGTCATTATTGTTTATATAGCGCCACCTTCCCCTGCGGGTGTGCTGCGGCTGAGCGGTTGTGCTGCGGCTGAGCGGTGTGCTGCGGCTGAGCGGTGTGGTGCGGACTGAGCGGTGTGCGGCGGGGTCTGTGCCCACCCGGGGGTGTTGCAGGCTGATTCCGTCATCTGCTGCCGCTCGTGTTTTTGCACTCGGCGCTCGTTACCAGGCGGCCATCAGGGAGATCCCAGGTGCAGCGCGGCAGCTGCAGGGCTGATTATAGGGGCGAGATGGGACCCTCCGAATTCTCTCATCAGCAGTCCTGTCACACGGGGTCCTGGCGGAGGCAGCGAGGACGACCGCCCCGTCCCCCGGCGCTGTCACTCCAGCATTAACTCCTCGCAGCCAGTAATCTCAGTGCAAAGGGTGGGTGTCTTTACTAGGGTCTCCCCTACACTACAACTCTCAGCATGCCCGGATAGCCGATCAAATCAATAAAGGCCCTGTCACACACAGAGATAAATCTGCGGCAGATCTGTGGTTGCAGTGGAAATCATGGACATTTTGTTTCCATTTGTACACAGCCACAAACCTGGCACTGATTGTCCACAATTTCACTGCAACCACAGATCTGCCGCAGATTTATCTCTGTGTGTGACAGGGCCTTAACACTTTACGTGGTCAGTGCCTCCCGGCCAATCAGATTCCAGGATTTCTTTTCTGTAGGAGATTAGATAAGTATGGACCTCCTGGCAGCCGCTTATCTTCATGAGAACTAAAGGATTGGGCATGTCGAAGTCTATCTGCCCCATCCTGATCTGCTCCTTCCAGACGCCCTGGCGGTGGTCAGACCCCACCAACCTGTTACTTATCAGCTCCTGGGGGGGGGCACATACTTTCCCTGGTATTAGCTCCTGGGGGGGGCACATACTTTCCCCGGTATTAGCTTCCTGGGGGGGGGGGCACATACTTTCCCCGGTATTAGCTCCTGGGGGGGGGGGGGGGGGGGGGCACATACTTTCCCCGGTATTAGCTCCTGGGGGGGGGGGGCACATACTTTCCCCGGTATTAGCTCCTGGGGGGGGGGGCACATAGCTTTCCCCGGTATTAGCTCCTGGGGGGGGGGGGGGGAACACATACTTTCCCAGGTATTAGCTCCTGGGGGGGGGGGGGCACATACTTTCCCCGGTATTAGCTCCTGGGGGGGGGGGGCACATACTTTCCCCGGTATTAGCTCCTGGGGGGGGGGGCACATACTTTCCCCGGTATTAGCTCCTGGGGGGGGGGGCACATACTTTCCCCGGTATTAGCTCCTGGGGGGGGGGGGCACATACTTTCCCCGGTATTAGCTCCTGGGGGGGGCACATACTTTCCCCGGTATTAGCTCCAGGGGGGGGCACCATACTTTCCCCGGTATTAGCTCCTGGGGGGGGGCACAATACTTTCCCCGGTATTAGCTCCTGGGGGGGGGGCACATACTTCCCCGGTATTAGCTCCTGGGGGGGCACATACTTTCCCCGGTATTAGCTCCTGGGGGGGGGCACATACTTTCCCCGGTATCAGCTCCTGGGGGGGGGCACATACTTTCCCCGGTATCAGCTCCTGGGGGGGGGGCACATACTTTCCCCCGGTATCAGCTCCTGGGGGGGGCACATACTTTCCCCTTTATTAGCTCCTGGGGGGGGGCACATACTTTCCCCGGTATCAGCTCCTGGGGGGGGCACATACTTTCCCCCGGTGATCAGCTCCTGTGGATGGGGGGGGCACATACTTTCCCCGGTATCAGCTCCTGTGGATGGGGGGGGGGGGGCACATACTTTCCCCGGTATCAGCTCCCTGTGGATGGGGGGGGGGGGGCACAGACTTTCCCCGGTATCAGCTCCTGTGGAGGGGGGGGGGGCGCAGACGTTCCCCGGTATCAGCTCCTGTGGAGGGAGGGGGGGGGGGCGCAGACTTTCCCCGGTATCAGCTCGTTATGTTTCAAATTAACAATGAATTTTGAATTTTGAATGTGAAGGTTCTGTGTCAGATTCTGGTGGCGGTTTTTTTGTCGGTGGCGGGTTTTTTGTCGGCGTTTTTTTTGTCGGTCGCAGTGTTTTGTCAGTTGCAGGCGGCGGCCGGACCTCAGGGTTTCTCTGTCCTGAGCTTTGTCATGGGGGGGTGAAGTCTGTCCGGTGGGGGGGCGGGGGTGTCAGTTGTAAACATCCCAGCCCCCTCAGGCCATTTGCTTTTGATATGTGAAATAGATTGTAGGTGTCCGGTTTAACCTGTTCATTCCCTGTGTGATAGAATCTGCAGGATCCTGTGGAGTTTTGGAGAGTCGTGCCTCGGGGGCGTTGGGCACCTACAATCGGGCCGCGCGGTTTGATGCGCTCACAGATCGGCCGTCATTAGTGATCGCGTTGTTACACGGTCGGGACGGACAAAGGAAAGTTTACACTTTGAGGACTTTGGAAAAAAGTTTTATAAGTTTCCTATGGGATCGTCCTTGGCAGTGGCCAATATTTTGCTGCGTGTCCCTTTAAAGAACCTGCGTCCCCCCCCCCCCCCCCCCATTCTGCAAATTATCTGGTTCCCCCAAATGCAAAGGATTGTTGGAATCTGGTTTTGGCCAGGTTAAAAGTTCAGCAGGACATCAGCCCGGAAGGGGGATGTGGTGTAAATTCCCATACAGGAGGGTCCGCAGGCGAAACGGCCCCCTCCTCACAAGACACACAAACCAGCACAAATCACCCGGGAGGGCGGCCATTGTCCTCTCACCCCTGTGACACCGACTTGGGCCCTTATTCACATTGTTTTTTTGCGTTCTCACCCCGGGGATTTAAAAAACAAAAACTAAATTTTCCCGGCGATTTCTTGGAGGATTTTCCTATGATTTTTTTTGTGACTACGAAAAGATGTTGACAAGTCTGAAGATGTGGCTAGTGAGGCGGCGCGCCATGGAAGATGGGGGTGTCTGCTGCGGAGTAATCTGCCCAATCCTCCGTGTGAACATGGACTAAGGACGCCTTGAATCTGGAGACAATTTGTATGTTCCAAAGAGGAGAACTGGAACTCTGTCGCCACCTACAGGCAGGAGCAATCCTAAAAGTCAACATCGACCCTGGTCAAACCACGCACTCCTCATTACCACTCATCAGTGCAAAGCAAGAGCTCCCATTTGTCTGAATGAGAGACCTCTGAATGGGGGGTCTAACCAGCAAAGCCCCTCAAGGCTTCACAGTGGGCCCCAAACATGTAGAAACCATCCTCTCGTGTTTTTTTTTTCTTCTCACAAAGACCAGGCGATTGGTACCAAAAATCTTACATTTTGATTTCTCAGGTTTCTACGGGGTCCGGTATTCAGTCCTTGTGCCGCTTCACCCAAACAAGTCTCTTCTTATGGTTTGCAGTCAGTAGCGGCTTCTTTGCAGCAATTTGACCATAAACGCCGCTTCCCACAGTCTCCTCTGCACAGTTGATGTTTCTATGACTTTGTGCGTCATTTTGTAAGGCTGTTATCAAAGGGGCTGCCAATTTGTGCTTTCTGAGGCTGGTAACATTGATGAACTTATCCTCTGCAGCAGAGCCCATTCTTGATCTTCCTTTCCACATGAGAGCCAGTGACTTCAGATGAGGGATCCCTTCAAGGTACTAGCACATGAGGGATCCCTTTAAGGTACTAGCACATGAGGGATCCCTTTAAGGTACTTAGCACATGAGGGATCCCTTTAAGGTACTAGCACTTGAGGGATCCCTCATGGTCCTAGCACTTGAGGATCCCTACATGGTCCTGGCACACGAGGGATCCCTACATGGTCCTGGCACACGAGGGATCCCTACATGGTCCTGGCACACGAGGGATCCCTACATGGTCCTGGCACACGAGGGATCCCTACATGGTCCTGGCACACGAGGGATCCCTACATGGTCCTGGCACACGAGGGATCCCTACATGGTCCTGGCACACGAGGGATCCCTACATGGTCCTGGCACACGAGGGATCCCTACAAGGTCCTGGCACACGAGGGATCCCTTCAAGGTCCTGGCACACGAGGGATCCCTTCAAGGTCCTGGCACACGAGGGATCCCTTCAAGGTCCTGGCACACGAGGGATCCCTTCAAGGTCCTGGCACACGAGGGGATCCCTTCAAGGTCCCTGGCACACGAGGGATCCCTTCAAGGTCCTGGCACACGAGGGATCCCTTCAAGGTCCTGGCACACGAGGGATCCCTTCAAGGTCCTGGCACACGAAGATTACCTTCAAGGTCCTAGCAATTTTACAGACTGACCATCGTGTCTTGCAGTAATGATGCTCTGCCGTTTGAGTGTTTTTTTTGCCATGTTCTGTCTCGGGACGGTTGTGCAGTAGGTCCTCAGTATGTTTTTTATCTTACAACCGTTGATCCTGGGCGGCTTTGGCCGCGGTGGTAGCCCCCCCCCCCCCCCCCACCCCCCCCCCCCCCCCCCCCTTACCCCCAGGATTTGGTGACAGATGGGCAGACTTGTGCCTGGATGCTGCAGATTTAGGGGCTGCCAGTCTTGAGCGATGTCACTAATGACCTGTTGTGTCAGCGCCTGACGTTGGCGCTGGGGCGAGATGCCCCCCTCTTCTCCTGTCTCTCGCCCATTGTCTTCCTCACCCCGGGAAGACTCTGTAGTCTCCGGCGCTCCGCAGGGCCCTCGGCCGCTCTTAAAGGCCTTTTCTTTTATCAGCGCTTTCCTTTTCATTGCGTGTTTGTTTAATTCTGCTGCGTGAGGGGCTTCTGCATGTGCGTGCATAATGGGTGAGGGGGTCCTGAAATGCCCCCTCCCCTGCTGCCACCCTGTCTGTCCAAAGTCAGGACAGCAGAAGTAAGAGGACTCTGCCTGCAGTGACAGCTGGGACGTTTAACCCCTTAGATGCTGCGGGGGCTGCGCTCCTCATCCTCTCCAGCCTTTTGTGCCCTGAATCCGAATGTTACTTTGCTTTATTTTCTTGCTGTCAGTGAATGGAAAGCGGCTGAGATTCCTGCGGATACCTGTCCAATGTATCTATTCTATAGGATCCCGTTACATTGTATCCATTCTATAGGATCTCGTTACATTGTAACCATTGATCCTGTTACATTGTATCCATTCTATATGATTTTGTTATATTGTATCTTTTCTATATGATCCCGTTAGATTGGATCCATGCTGTAGGATCCCTGTTAGATTGGATCCATGCTGTAGGATCCCCGTTAGATTGGATCCATGCTGTAGGATCCCGTTAGATTGGATCCATGCTGTAGGATCCCCGTTAGATTGGATCCATGCTGTAGGATCCCCGTTAGATTGGATCCATGCTGTAGGATCCCCGTTAGATTGGATCCATGCTGTAGGATCCCCGTTAGATTGGATCCATGCTGTAGGATCCCCGTTAGATTGGATCCATGCTGTAGGATCCCCGTTAGATTGGACCCATGCTGTAGGATCCCCGTTAGATTGGACCCATGCTGTAGGATCCCCGTTAGATTGGATCCATGCTGTAGGATCCCGTTAGATTGGATCCATGCTGTAGGATCCCCGTTAGATTGGATCCATGCTGTAGGATCCCCGTTAGATTGGATCCATGCTGTAGGATCCCCGTTAGATTGGATCCATGCTGTAGGAGCCCCGTTAGATTGGATCCATGCTGTAGGAGCCCCGTTAGATTGGATCCATGCTGTAGGAGCCCCGTTAGATTGGATCCATGCTGTAGGAGCCCCGTTAGATTGGATCCATGCTGTAGGAGCCCCGTTAGATTGGATCCATGCTGTAGGAGCCCCGTTAGACTGGATCCATGCTGTAGGAGCCCCGTTAGATTGGATCCATGCTGTAGGAGCCCCGTTAGATTGGATCCATGCTGTAGGAGCCCCGTTAGATTGGATCCATGCTGTAGGAGCCCCGTTAGATTGGATCCATGCTGTAGGAGCCCCGTTAGATTGGATCCATGCTGTAGGAGCCCCGTTAGCTTGGATCCATGCTGTAGGAGGCCCCGTTAGATTGGACCCATGCTGTAGGAGCCCCGTTAGATTGGACCCATGCTGTAGGAGCCCCGTTAGATTGGATCCATGCTGTAGGAGCCCCGTTAGATTGGATCCATGCTGTAGGAGCCCCGTTAGATTGGATCCATGCTGTAGGAGCCCCGTTAGATTGGATCCATGCTGTAGGAGCCCCGTTAGATTGGATCCATGCTGTAGGAGCCCCGTTAGATTGGATCCATGCTGTAGGAGCCCCGTTAGCTTGGATCCATGCTGTAGGAGCCCCGTTAGCTTGGATCCATGCTGTAGGAGCCCCGTTAGCTTGGATCCATGCTGTAGGAGCCCCGTTAGCTTGGATCCATGCCTGTAGGAGCCCCGTTAGCTTGGATCCATGCTGTAGGAGCCCCGTTAGCTTGGATCCATGCTGTAGGAGGCCCCGTTAGATTGGACCCATGCTGTAGGAGCCCCGTTAGATTGGACTCATGCTGTAGGAGCCCCGTTAGATTGGATCCATGCTGTAGGAGCCCCGTTAGATTGGATCCATGCTGTAGGAGCCCCGTTAGATTGGATCCATGCTGTAGGAGCCCCGTTAGATTGGGACCCATGCTGTAGGATCCCCGTTAGATTGGACCCATGCTGTAGGAGCCCCGTTAGATTGGACCCATGCTGTAGGAGCCCCGTTAGATTGGACCCATGCTGTAGGAGCCCCGTTAGATTGGATCCATGCTGTAGGAGCCCGTTAGATTGGATCCATGCTGTAGGAGCCCCGTTTAGATTGGATCCATGCTGTAGGAGCCCCGTTAGATTGGATCCATGCTGTAGGAGCCCCGTTAGATTGGATCCATGCTGTAGGAGCCCCGTTAGATTGGATCCATGCTGTAGGATCCCCGTTAGATTGGATCCATGCTGTAGGAGCCCCGTTAGATTGGATCCATGCTGTAGGAGCCCCGTTAGGTTAGATTGGATCCATGCTGTAGGAGCCCCGTTAGATTGGATCCGCTGACGTTCCTGTGCTTGCTGTCTCGGCAGGAGTTGGAGGACGCCTTGCACCGCGATGATGTGGAGTTCCTGGGCGAGCTCCTGGCCCGTCTGCTGCAGGGCTGCTACCAGCGACACGACATCACGTAAGTGCGGAGACCCCTTTAAGGTGGCGGCGCAGAGGTTTCCTTTATGACGTCCTCTGTCGTCCTCAGGCCTCAGACCTTCCACATCTACCTGGAGGACATCATTAGTTACCGCTGGGAACTGGAAGAAGGGAAGCCCAACCCGCTCCGGGGGGCGAGTTACCACCAGCTGCCGCTGCGCACGCGGCTGGAGATCCTGCACCGCCTCTGCGACTACCGCCTGGACGCAGACGACGTCTTCGAGCTTCTGAAGGTGCGTCTCCTGCTGTGCGGACCCCGAGACTGCAAATGTAGAAAAGCCGAAATATTAATGGAGTCTATCACCAGGGTCTGGACGGGGACAGTCTGCGCGTGGAGCCGCTGGGGAGGACTCCACGGGGAACCTGTACTGGTACTTCTATGGGACCCGACTCTACAAAGAGGAGCCGTCCTGGGAGAAGAGACAGCGGGCGATGGAAGAGTAAGGACTGTACCCCCGGTGTAACACTGTGACCAGACATTACATTATATACCCGGTATTATCCTCCAGAGCTGTGCTCACTATACTGCTGCTGCAGTCACTGTGACCACACATTACATTATATACCCGGTATTATCCTCCAGAGCTGTGCTCACTATACTGCTGCTGCAGTCACTGTGACCACACATTACATCATATACCCGGTATTATCCTCCAGAGCTGTGCTCACTATACTGCTGCTGCAGTCACTGTGACCACACATTACATTATATACCCGGTATTATCCTCCAGAGCTGTGCTCACTATACTGCTGCTGCAGTCACTGTGACCACACATTACATCATATACCCGGTATTATCCTCCAGAGCTGTGCTTACTATACTGCTGCTGCAGTCACTGTGACCACACATTACATTATATACCCGGTATTATCCTCCAGAGCTGTGCTCACTATACTGCTGCTGCAGTCACTGTATACATACATTACATTATATACCCGGTATTATCCTCCAGAGCTGTGCTCACTATACTGCTGCTGCAGTCACTGTGTACATACATTACATTATATACCAGGTATTATCCTCCAGAGCTGCACTCACTATACTGCTGCTGCAGTCACTGTGACCACACATTACATTATATACCCGGTATTATCCTCCAGAGCTGCACTCACTATACTGCTGCTGCAGTCACTGTGACCACACATTACATTATATACCCGGTATTATCCTCCAGAGCTGTGCTCACTATACTGCTGCTGCAGTCACTGTGACCACACATTACATTATATACCCGGTATTATCCTCCAGAGCTGCACTCACTATTCTGCTGGTGCAATCACTGTGTACATTACATTACTGATCCTGAGTTACCTCCTGTATTATACTCCAGAGCTGCACTCACTATTCTGCTGGTGCAATCACTGTGTACATACATTACATTATATACCCGGTATTATCTTCCAGAGCTGCACTCACTATACTGCTGCTGCAGTCACTGTGTACATATATTACATTATATACCCAATATTATCCTCCAGAGCTGCACTCACTATTCTGCTGCTGCAGTCACTGTGTACATTACATTACTGATCCTGAGTTACCTCCTGTATTATACTCCAGAGCTGCACTCGCTATTCTGCTGCTGCAGTCACTGTGTACATTACATTACTGATCCTGAGTTACCTCCTGTATTATACTCCAGAGCTGCACTCACTATACTGCTGGTGCAGTCACTGTATACATACATTACATTATATACCCTGTATTATCCTCCAGAGCTGCACTCAGTATTCTGCTGGTGCAGTCACTGTGTACATACATTGCATTACTGCTCCTGAAGTTACCTCCTGTATTATACTCCAGAGCTGCACTTACTGTTCTGCTGGTGTAAGTCACTGTGTACATACATTACATTATATACCCTGTATTATCCTCCAGAGCTGCACTCACTATTCTGCTGGTGTAAGTCACTGTGTACATACATTACATTATATACCCTGTATTATCCTCCAGAGCTGCACTCACTATTCTGCTGGTGCAGTCACTGTGTACATACATTACATTACTGATCCTGAGTTACCTCCTGTATTATACTCCAGAGCTGCACTCACTATTCTGCTGCTGAGTAATTTATATAATAACCAGCAGAATTCTGAATGCAGCTCTTGAGCATCTGATTTGTTTTTAATGGGATCTCCTCAGTTGTTTTCCTGATCTTTTCTCTTTCCCGGTGATTTCAGAGCCGCAGCGGAAAAGCCAGTACGGAAGCGAGGCCGGCCTCCCAAGAAGAAGAAATTAGTGGAGGATGCGGTGGTCAGGTGCGTGGCTTCCCCGGGGGCAGAATCTGTTGTGTAGCTGCCGAGTCCTATTTATACGCAGGCTATATCTGGCACCGGAGGAGCCGCTTTAATCTCCTCAGACGCCGCCGTTATTGTCCCTTTTGGGGCTTTTATTACATTTTATTTTTTTTCTACAGCGTTAAACTGGAGCTGACGCCATCAATGATCGAGGAGCTGAAGAGCAAGAACGGTACGAGATATAACGCCAGGAGCCTCCATTACTCCTCACCGCTGTGAGGCGTCCCTGCTGTGGGGTTAAAGAGCTTGGCCTTTTTTTTTTTTTTTTTTTTTTTTTTTATGGAGTTCCCCTTTAATTCTTAAAGGGCCAGTGCTCCTTTATGAGGATAGTGACCGTGCTGTTATTTTCTCAGCTAGTTCTCCCGGGGAGGGATCTTGGTGTCTCCTGTGCCAGACGGAGCAGGAATGGCGGGAGGTGACGGAGAGCTTCCGGGACCGGACATCGCACAAGGACCGACATCTTTACAAGATCCTGAGCGACGAATTCCTGCCGGAAATCTGCAATATGATCTCACAGAAGGTGGGTGCGAGGGGCCGCGCGGAGAGACACGTCCTCACCGGGGGCCGTACCCAGGACCGGCCGCTCATCTACTGGGGAAAGCAGGATGGGGCATGTCGGCTTTCAGCATGTCCGATCCTCCACCCTTACGAGAGCGGAGCCGTTGTCGGAGCAGTCTGGTCACTGGTGTTTTTGGATTTTTTCCCACTCCCTATTTATTCTTTTGTCTTTAGGAAACCAAAATTCAGACGGAGCAGACGCGTTTCACCTCCAAAAAGCTGTCCGGCCAATCAGGGTTCAGATCGTTCCAGCAGGAGGTGAGCAAAGAAACACATTAGTGTTGTGCTTTCATATTGTACACGGGGAATACAAAGAGAGAGTGTCCCTCTCACCAGAGCAGCGCTCCTTAATTCTGCAGTTTTTCAACCTCCGGGAATAATAGGGCGACAGAACTGGCCGAGACTTGTACTTTGTCCATTGGATGGTGGTTTGGGGGCGCCACCTGCTGGTAGAAGTAGTGAACTACATAATATATCCATTAAGCTGCAAATGTGTCCCGTCTTTCATAATAAATATATACAGTGCCTTGCGAAAGTATTCATCCCCCTTGAATTTTTCAACCTTTTCCCACATTTCAGGCTTCAAACATAAAGATAAAATGTTAATGTTCTGGTGAAGAATCAACAACAAGTGACACAATTGTGAAGAGGAAGGAAATTTATTGCTTAATTTAAACTTTTATAAAAAAATAATAAACTGTAAATTGAGGCGTGCAATATTATTCATCCCCTGTAAGTGAATACTTTGTAGCGCCCCCTTTTGCTGCGAGTACAGCTGCAGTCTCTTGGGGTATGTGTCTATCAGTTTTGCACATGGAGAGGCTGAAATTCTCGCCCATTCTTCCTTTGTAAACAGCTGGAGCTGAGTGAGGTTGGATGGAGGCGTTTGTGAGCAGCAGTTTTCAGCTCTTTCCACAGATTCTCGATTGGGTTCAGGTCTGGACTGTGACTTGGCCATTCTAACACCTGGATACGGTTATTTGTGAACCATTCCATTGTAGATTTTGCTTTATGTTTGGGATCATTGTCTTGTTGGAGACAAATCTCCGTCCCAGTGTCAGGTCTTTTGCAGACTCCAACAGATTTTCTTCAAGAATGCTCCTGTATTTGGCTCCATCCATCTTCCCATCAATTTTAACCATCTTCTCTATCCCTACTGAAGAAAAGCAGGCCCAAACCATGATGCTGCCTCCACCATGTTTGACAGTGGGGATGGTGTGTTCGAGGTGATGAGCTGTGTTGCTTTATCGTTTGGCATTGTGCCCAAATAGTGTGATTTTGGTTTCATCTGAGCAGAGCCCCTTCCTCCACATGTTTGGGGTCTCCAGGGGCTTGTGGCAAACTTTAAACGACACTTTTTATGGATATCTGTGAGAAATGGCTTTCTTCTTGCCACTCTTCCATAAAGGCCAGATTTGTGCAGTGTAGACTGATTGTTGTGCTATGGACAGACTCTCCCACCTCAGCTGTAGATCTCTGCAGATCATCCAGAGGGATCATGGGCCTCTTGGCTGCATCTGATCAGTCTGCTCCTTGTGTGAGAGGACAGTTTGGATGGACGGCCGGGTCTTGGTAGATTTGCAGTGGTATGATCCTTCCATTTCAATATGATCGCTTGCACAGGGCTTCTTGGGATGTTTAAAGCTGTGGAAATCTTACTGTAACCAAATCTGGCTTTAAAGGGAACCTGTCATCAGAAATGTAGCTATAAAGCTAAACGTTCCCCCCCCCTCTGCAGCTCCCGGCTGCATTCTATGAAAGCTTCCTATAGTTTTTGTGGCCCCTTTTATTCCAAAATAAATACTTTACAAACTTGTACCTTTTTCGTATGCAAATTTCTTAAATCTTGCATGGGGGCGGGCTGCCTGATGTACGTTGCTGTCCTCCTGCCGATTTACGCCACCCCCGAACGCTGAATTTCAAACCTCTGGGCGCCCGTGGTCCCGCGCATGCGCTGTGCTACTGTAGCGGTGCCGTGCACTGCGTGCACGTGTGACCGCTGGTGACGCTCTTGCGCGGGCACCGACTGCTCCGTCCGCTCCTCCCATCCATTTCCTGCTGCTGAGCAGGATGGGAAGGCGGGTGACGTCCGGTCATCTGGCCAGCGAGCGTTTGCGCAGAATGCTGGAGGAAGAGGGGAAAGTGCGGTCACGAGGTTATGGGCGGCACTTGGTGATGACACTCACAGCGCCGCCCATAACCTCGTGCCCGCGCAAAGTGTCACTAGCGGTCACACTGTGCACACAGTGCACGGCACCGCTACAGTAGCACAGCGCATGCGCGGGACCACAAGTGCCCAGGGGCGGCGTCCTGGGGTTTGAAATTCAGCGTTCGGGGGCGGCGTAAATCTGCTGGAGGAACAGCAACGTACATCAGGCAGCCCGCCCCCATGGAAGATTTAAGAAATTTGCATACGAAAAGGTACAAGTTCGTAAAGTATTTATTTTGGAATAAAAGGGGCCACAAAAACTATAGGAAGCTTCATAGAATGCAGCCCAGGAGCTGCAGAGGGGGAACGTTTAGCTTTATAGCTAAATTTCTGATGATGGGTTCCCTTTAAACTTCTCCACAACAGTATCCTGGACCTGTCTGTTGTGTTCCTTGGTCTTCATGATGCTCTCTGCGCTTTACACAGACCCTGAGACTATCACAGAGCAGGGGCATTATACGGAGACTTGATTACACACAGGGGCTTATACTTATCATCATCAGTCATTTAGGACAACATTGGATCATTCAGAGATCATCAATCAACTTCTGGAGGGAGTTTGCTGCACTGACAGTAAAGGGGGTGAATAATATTGCACGCCCAAATTTTCAGTTATTTATTTTTTTAAAAAGTGTAAAATAAGCAATAAATTTCCTTCCTCTTCACAATTGTGTCCTTGTTGTTGATTCTTCACCAGAACATTAACATTTTTATCTTTGTTTGAAGCCTGAAATGTGGGAAAAGGTTGAAAAATTCAATGGGGCTGAATACTATCGCAAGGCACTGTATAGTTTCAAGGGACACATCACATTTTGGGCCACTAACTTTTTCAATGCATTGATGCCGCATCTGCATGCGCCGGTGTCGCGTAGTAGTGTGCCGTCCCCGGGGCGCCCGCCCATCACACAACCCCCCTATATATCGCCATACTTAGCGGCTGATCCCTGTACCCCGCAGGATCCCGATGCCTCCGGAGCCCAGGAGGAGGAGGAGGAGCGGCAGCTGCTGCTGATGATGCAGAGGAAGGAGCACGAGCTCCTGCAGAAGGAGGACAGGAAGCGGGCGATGGCCGAAAAAGTCCGATCGGTGGAAGGTGAGCTCCGCGGGCGGTGGCGGAGGTGGTGGGGATCAGTGCGCGGGTTCCCCTGTGTCATATACGCGTCTGTGCCCCTTTAATGACAGATCGCGCTCGGAGGAGGAAGCTGAGGGAGGAGCGCGCCTGGCTGCTGTCACAGGGCAAAGCGTTACCCCCCGAATTACGTCATCTGGAGCCGTCCTCGCCCATCCAGGGCGACTACCGAGTGCCGGACTTGTGAGTGTGCCTGCACATGGGGGGATATACATGATATATAGGGGGCAGCACGGACCTGTGAGTGCCTGCACTGGGGGGTATATACATGATATATAGGGGGCAGCACGGACCTGTGAGTGTGCCTGCACCGGGGGGTATATACATGATATATAGGGGGCAGCTTGGACCTGTGAGTGTGCCTGCACCGGGGGGGGGGTATATACATGATATATAGGGGGCAGCACGGACCTGTGAGTGTGCCTGCACCGGGGGGGGGTATATACATGATATATAGGGGGCAGCACGGACCTGTGAGTGTGCCTGCACCAGGGGGTATATACATGATATATAGGGGGCAGCACGGACCTGTGAGTGTTCCTGCACACGGAGGGGGGGGGGGGATATATATACATGATATATAGGGGGCAGCACGGACCTGACTATGCTCTCTCCATACAGGCTGGGGATCGACCTGGACGATCAGTACACGGCCATGTACAAAGGTGGGTTCAGCTGTAATGTTATAGGGTCTCAACCCATTCCTGCCATCAGGTGCGGGGGGCACAGAGCGGGCTTGGGGGGGCGTCCGACAAAAGACCATGAGTTTACCTTTATAATGCGATACATCAGCGTTACAGTATAAGGCGGCGTGCACACAGGGCGATTGGCACATAGCCAAAGGAGCGCAGGTCTCAGCCCCCTGTGGGGACCAAAAAAAAAAGCCTTCCTGAGGTTGGAATGCCCCTGTAATAATGGCTGCCACCTCTCTGGGATTCACTGTAAAATAAATCAATAGCGCAATCTAAGAGCACCCGATGTATTTGTGTTAGATTAGTGTAGTTAGAAGCTGCTCACCTGCTTTAGTTGTGCGCCCTCGCACAACCTCGGTGATGAGCGTGTAATTCCTCTGGTTTTGAGGGGCTGTGGTAACTGGTGTTATCCGATCCTTTTGGCTGGATGGAGCTGGAGGCTTAACGCTGATGGCTCCTGGTTCACCGACTCCTTTGATCCTGGAGCTTTCAGGTCGGCTCTCCGTCCTCCCGCTGGATTATTCAAAGTGAACTGATAGATTTTGTGATCCTCAGCAGCTCTTTGCCGGATTCCCCTTCAGGAGTAGGCAATGTAGATAATGGTGATGAAACCGGTCTTTGAGCGCTAATGATGGATCAGATTCTAAGTGTTCTTTTGAAGATTAGGCTTTATTGTTAAAAAGATAAAGCTCTTGTTATCACTTCACAAGATCCCCTTGCTTTCCTCTCTGGGATTGGAATGCCCCTTTAATAATGGCTGCCACCTCCCTGGGTTTGGGATGCCCCTTGGCTGCCGCCTCCCTGGGGTTGGGGATACCCCTTTAATAATGGCTACCGCCTCCTCCCTTGGATTAGGATGCCCCTTGGCTGTTTGCCGCCTCCTCCCTGGGGTTGGGGTGCCCCTTGGCTGCCGCCTCCTCCCTGGGGTTGGGGTGCCCCTTGGCTGCCGCCTCCTCCCTGGGGTTGGGGTGCCCCTTGGCTGCCGCCTCCTCCCTGGGGTTGGGGTGCCCCTTTGGCTGCCGCCTCCTCCCTGGGGTTGGGGTGCCCCTTGGCTGCCGCCTCCTCCCTGGGGTTGGGGTGCCCCTTGGGCTACCGCCTCCTCCCTGGGGTTGGGGTGCCCCTTGGCTGCCACCTCCTCCCTGGGGTTGGGCTGCCCCTTGGCTGCCGCCTCCTCCCTGGGGTTGGGCTGCCCCTTGGCTGCCGCCTCCTCCCTGGGGTTGGGCTGCCCCTTGGCTGCCGCCTCCTCCCTGGGGTTGGGCTGCCCCTTGGCTGCCGCCTCCTCCCTGGGGTTGGGGTGCCCCTTGGCTGCCGCCTCCTCCCATAGGGTTGGGCTGCCCCTTGGCTGCCGCCTCCTCCCATAGGGTTGGGCTGCCCCTTGGCTGCCGTCTCCTCCCTGGGGTTGGGCTGCCCCTTGGCTGCCGCCTCCTCCCTGGGGTTGGGCTGCCCCTTGGCTGCCGCCTCCTCCCTGGGGTTGGGCTGCCCCTTGGCTGCCGCCTCCTCCCTGGGGTTGGGCTGCCCCTTGGCTGCCGCCTCCTCCCTGGGGTTGGGCTGCCCCTTGGCTGCCGCCTCCTCCCTGAGGTTGGGCTGCCCCTTGGCTGCCGCCTCCTCCCTGAGGTTGGGCTGCCCCTTGGCTGCCGCCTCCTCCCTGGGGTTGGGCTGCCCCTTGGCTGCCGCCTCCTCCCTGGGGTTGGGCTGCCCCTTGGCTGCCGCCTCCTCCCTGGGGTTGGGCTGCCCCTTGGCTGCCGCCTCCTCCCTGGGGTTGGGGTGCCCCTTGGCTGCCGCCTCCTCCCTGGGGTTGGGGTGCCCCTTGGCTGCCGCCTCCTCCCTGGGGTTGGGGTGCCCCTTGGCTGCCGCCTCCTCCCTGGGGTTGGGCTGCCCCTTGGCTGCCGCCTCCTCCCTGGGGTTGGGATGCCCCTTTTAATAATGGCCGTCCTTTCCCTCCAGTCCTTGACGTGGTGAAGGCTCACAAGGACTCCTGGCCGTTCCTGGAGCCGGTGGACGAGTCTTACGCTCCCAGTTATTACGATATCATTACGGTAAGTCGCCGCTGATCCTATTTCTCCTCCTGGGAGATGAGCAGCCGCCGCAGATCCCCTGACAGCCGCTGATCTCTCTGCTCCCCTCCTCAGTGCCCTATGGATATCTCCAAGGTGGAGCAGCGTCTTGGCTCCGGGTATTATCTCACCAAGGATCAATTTGTCAAGGACATGAAAACCATCTTTAAAAACTGCGCTAAGTACAATGGACCTGATAGCGGTGAGTTCAGCAGCGGGAGGAGGCGACGCCACGGTATATGCATTATCATCACTGACACGGCCTCTTACAGAATACACCATGATGGCCGACAGCCTGGAGCGCTGCTTCAAGAAGGCTCTGCTCAAGCACCTCCAGGAGGACGACGGAGACTCCGACGGGGACACCTGGATCCGCTACAACGAGAAGGAGAAACCCTCGAAGAGGCGGAGCCAGGGGAGGCGCTCCAGAGCCGGGGGCTGGCGGAAGAGCAAGGAGGAGGGCGGCAGAAAGCGGCAGAGCTCAGAGGGCAGCATCATCCACCAGTCATCACCCAGCGAGGACGGAGAAGAGCGAGCGCCCAAAGCTCCCGCGTACCCCCAAACCCTGCAACATGGGGGCAACACCAGGGGCGGCTACCACCCCGGGGACAGGGTAACCTAACTGCGCTTATACATAGTAGTAGTATTATAGCAGTTATATTCTTGTATAAAGGGCAGCATTATAGTAGTTATATTCTTGTACATAGGGAGCAGTATTATAGTAGTTATATTCTTGTACATAGGGAGCAGTATTATAGTAGTTATATTCTTGTACATAGGGGCAGTATTATAGTAGTTATATTCTTGTATATAGGGGGCAGTATTATAGTAGTTATATTCTTGTATATAGGGAGCAGTATTATAGTAGTTATATTCTTGTATATAGGGGGCAGTATTATAGTAGTTATATTCTTGTATATAGGGGCAGTATTATAGTAGTTATATTCTTGTACATAGGGGCAGTATTATAGTAGTTATATTCTTGTACATAGGAGCAGTATTATAGTAGTTATTTTCTTGTATATAGGGGGCAGTATTATAGTAGTTATATTCTTGTATATAGGGAGCAGTATTATAGTAGTTATATTCTTGTATATAGGGGCAGTATTATAGCAGTTATATTCTTGTACATAGGGGGCAGTATTATAGTAGTTATATTCTTGTACATAGGAGCAGTATTATAGTAGTTATTTTCTTGTACATAGGGAGCAGTATTATAGTAGTTATATTCTTGTACATAGGGAGCAGTATTATAGTAGTTATATTCTTGTATATAGGGAGCAGTATTATAGTAGTTATATTCTTGTACATAGGGGCAGTATTATAGTAGTTATATTCTTGTACATAGGGGCAGTATTATAGTAGTTATATTCTTGTACATAAGGGGCAGTATTATAGTAGTTATATTCTTGTACATAAGGGGCAGTATTATAGTAGTTATATTCTTGTACATAGGGGCAGTATTATAGTATACGCTTTGCTTTTCTCCCCTTTCTGTAGTCGTCTGCACCGTTGTTGCTCACTCCTCTCAGGGGTTCGGACCCTGGTCTTGGCTTTGGACCCCTGCGTTTTCCAGAACCGCTCCCAGGGGATCCCATGCCAGGCGTGAAGAGTTACGTTGCTCAGGTGCGTGGCGTTGTGTGTATTGGGCATTGTGTGTATTTTGGGCGTTGGGTGTGGTGGGTGGGTGGGCTGGTGCGTTGGGCGTTGGGCGTTGGGCCTTGGGCGTTGGGCGTTGGGCGTTGGGTGGGGGCGTTGGGCGTTGGGTGGGTGCGTTGGGCGTTGGGCGGGTGCGTTGGGTGGGTGCGTTGGGAGTTGGGCGTGTGCGTTGGGCGTTGGGCGGGGGCGTTGGGCGGGGGCGTTGGGTGGGGGCGTTGGGTGGGGGCGTGTGCGTTGGGCGTTGGGCGGGTGCGTTGGGTGGGTGCGTTGGGAGTTGGGTGGGTGCGTTGGGCGTTGGGTATGTTGGGTGTTATGCCCCCCGTGTCCACCTTGTGACCCGTCTTTGTTGCAGGCCATTCACCACACACCTGAAACGTCTGATAATAAATGTCGGGATTTCCGCGCTCAGCGAGCGCCCGAGGGCTTTGACCCCGAGTATTCAGGGAGGGCGTCTGTCCGAGAATGGGGCCGGCATCCGCAGCCTAACAATCCCGCTGGTTATGGGACACCCGTGAGACCGCCTGCGCCTGATGGAGAAGCCTCGCCCTCTGGTGCCACTAATTCAGCCTACAGATATGGGCTTCAGCCAGCCTCGTGGAATGGAAATGACCCGCAGACCCACGGTGTGAGCGGAGACCCTCCCCGCTACTCCCATCACTTAGAACCTCGATTTAGGTCTCCAGGACCCAACCCCGGGGTCAGACATTCATTTGGTTCTTCTGGAAACTCCATGATGGACAGTCCCGAGATGATCGCGATGCAGAGACTGACGTCCTTTGTCTGTGCTCCGGTGGCGGCACGATCTGCGTCCCGGACCTCCTCGACCCCTCACCCGTCACAGCCGCCCCGGACCGCAAACCCAAATCCCCCACCGAATGCATCGTACCCGTCCCAGGCGGCCCCCAGCCCCGAGCAGTGTCACCCATCACCCACTCCAGCCCAGCCCAGTGATGTACTCAACGGAAAGCATGGAGCAGACCCTTCACCCACCACCGACCAACCGGCGGACCGAGACACAGGCGTGAAAGGTATGTACACAGCGACTGCACCAGCAGAATAGTGAGTGCAGCTCTGGAGGATAATACAGGAGGTAACTCAGGATCAGTAATGTATGTACACAGTGACTGCACCAGCAGAATAGTGAGTGCAGCTCTGGAGTATAATACAGGAGGTAACTCCAGATCAGTAATGTAATGTATGTACACAGTGACTGCACCAGCAGAATAGTGAGTGCAGCTCTGGAGTATAATACAGGAGGTAGCTCAGGATCAGTACTGTAATGTATGTACACAGTGACTGCACCAGCAGAATAGTGAGTGCAGCTCTGGAGTATAATACAGGAGGTAGCTCAGGATCAGTAATGTATGTACACAGTGACTGCACCAGCAGAATAGTGAGTGCAGCTCTGGAGTATAATACAGGAGGTAACTCGGGATCAGTACTGTATGTACACAGTGACTGCACCAGCAGAATAGTGAGTGCAGCTCTGGAGTATAATACAGGAGGTAGCTCAGGATCAGTAATGTATGTACACAGTGACTGCACCAGCAGAATAGTGAGTGCAGCTCTGGAGTATAATACAGGAGGTAACTCGGGATCAGTAATGTATGTACACAGTGACTGCACCAGCAGAATAGTGAGTGCAGCTCTGGAGTATAATACAGGAGGTAACTCAGGATCAGTAATGTAATGTATGCACACAGTGACTGCTCCAGCAGAATAGTGAGTGCAGCTCTGGAGTATAATACAGGAGGTAACTCAGGATCAGTAATGTAATGTATGTACACAGTGACTGCACCAGCAGAATAGTGAGTGCCGCTCTGGAGTATAATACAGGAGGTGACTCAGGATCAGTAATGTAATGTATGTACACAGTGACTGTACCAGCAGAATAGTGAGTGCAGCTCTGGAGTATTATACAGGAGGTGACTCAGGATCAGTAATGTAATGTATGTACACAGTGACCACCAGCAGAATAGTGAGTGCAGCTCTGGAGTATAATACAGGAGGTAACTCCGGATCAGTAATGTATGTACACAGTGAGTGCAGCTCTGGAGTATAATGCAGGATAAGCACATTGTACATGATTCCTTCTCGTATCTGTAATATTTTGTTATTTCAGGCGCTCCTGTGCCTCCGGTGCCCTCCCGGGGCCGCTCCCCTCCTGGTGCACCGTTGCCTCCTCCTTTTCCCGCTCTTCGCTCTGTGGTGGTCCCGGACGTTGTACGTGATCTGGTTCCCGGCCATGTCCCGGATGAGGAGAAGGTTGAGGCTTCGGTTTCTCGTGTTTGTCGTGGAAGTGACCAGGACCCTCAGAATGGACTGGACGCAGCAGAAAACGCTCCTGTGGTCTCCAAACCGCCAGACCCTGCACACGTAATCCCGCAGGAGGTTCCTCGGCCGTTGCCCCATGTGGATGTGATGGGGCGGGAACCTAGAAATGACTTTGCCCCTCTGATTCCAGCTGCTGGGACCCGCGCTGTCACGTCTCAGCTGCCGGGACCGCCTCATCCCCTCCAGCCGTTCGGAATCGGACCCCCACGGCCTCCTGTCGGTCAGTTCCCCCGTTACCATCATCAGGGTGAGGCCTACTCATACCAACGGCCTCAACAAGCACAGCCTCTGTACCAGCCTTACCAGCGGCCTCCCTTTTACCCTCAGGAGTACCAGCGTTGGCCCCACAATGGACAACAAACCCCCCAGCGCTCAAGGGGTTACACCCGACTGGATGGGACCCTGAGTGCAGAGAACATCGAGGAGCTGCGGACCCTTCTCATGTCCCCTCTGCTGGAAGGAGAGCCCCGGGCCGTGCCGGGCGACAGCGCGGAGGGCCCGGAGGAGAAACCCGAGAAGGACGACGACCCCTCCGGCCGCTCCGAGAGCCCCAAACAGTTCCTGGATCTGGACAGTCACAAGAGGCAGAATGGCCCCTACCCCTACGGGCGGACGCACGGCTGGGCCAGTGCCAACCTCTGCCCCCCATCACATATGGTGCCTCAGTCACACTACCCTGCCCACCAGCAGTACCAACCTCAGGGGTACCCGCAGCCCCCTATACACCAGCAACGCCACCCTGTGCCTGGACCGACCAACGGACACCCCCAGATGGGCTCCGGATACCCCCAGATGGACAGTAGGGGACCCTTCCATGCTGCCCTGATGGAGCAGAGCGGCATGCAGCCGTTTACGGACATGTACCGGGCACAGAGGTGCGTACACAGCCGTCTTACCGGGCGGCACCACCAGATGGCAGCCATCACCTATTGCCATTGCTTGTACGCTCGCTGATCGCTGGAGCCGAGACCCCCAATCCTCCAGTCTGTGGCGTCGCTGCTCCATGGAGACCCCTGCCCTTGTTTTCAGCGCTTGTGATCAGCGGGGGTCCCGGCAGGGTTTGTCCCACCCCTCCCCAAACTAATTCTCAAACACCTCATGCCGTTTTTCGATATTAAACCGCCCCCATGTGTCTAAAATGATGCGACGTGCCTCAGTGAGGTGGGCTTCCCAAAACATATTGCACGGATTTATCTTTATACGCCTAGGTGAATGCAGCACATTGTTTCAGTCGTAGGGGCGGGGCTTTTGCTTCAGTCACAGTCACTCATTTTTTGATCTTCGCCCCCTGCATTGTAATGGATTGCCGTCCCCGCAGCTCCTTCACCACCACCACATCTGCCATGCTGCGCTCCGCACATTGCGGTCACATGGTCACCGCTGTTGCGTCTTTTTGGGAGCGCTGTGACCGTAATGTGCGGAGCCCAGCATTGCAGATGTGGTGGTGGTGAAGGATCTGCGGGGACGGCAATCCATTACAATGCAGGGGGCGAAGATCAAAAAATGAGTGACTGTGACTGAAGCAAAAGCCCCGCCCCTATGACTGAAAAAAAACGGAAAAAAGTATGTACTGCAGTCACCCAGGCATGGGAAGTCCTTTTTTTTTCTTTTTTTGCCATTTTAATGATGCAGGTTAAAAAAAAATGTTTTAAAAAAAAAAATAAGTTCAAATCACCCCCCTTTTTTGAAAATTAAAGGGTTAAAAAAATAAAAAATATACACACATTTTGTATCACCGCGTTCATTGGAAACACCCGATCTATCACAATATAAAATCAATTAACTTGATTGTTTTTTTTTTTTTTTTGCCGCTACGCCGTTTACCAAACGCCAAAATTACGGGTTTTTTTTGTTGCCACAAATTTTGCGCTAAATGCAATAACAGGCGATCAAAACGTAGCATCTGCGCAAAAATGGTACCGTTAACAATGGCAGCTCGAGACGCAAAAAATAAGCCGTCACTGAGCCCCAGATCCCGAAAAATGAGAACGCTACGGGTCACGGAATATTGCGTAAAACATACGCCACTTTTTTCAGACTAAGTTCTGATTTTTTTTTTTTTTAACCCCTTGAGGTAAAAGTAAACCTATACATGTTTGGTGTCTATGAACTCGCACCGACCTGAGGCATCGCACCCACACATCAGTTTTACCATATAGTGAACACTGTGAATAAAATATCTCAAAAACCATAGTGCTTTCGCACTTTTTTTTGCATTCTTTCCGCATTTGGAATTTGTTTGCCGTTTTCCAGTACACTATATGGTAAAACTTATGGTTTCACTTAAAAGTACAACTTTTTCCGCAAAAAACAAGCCCTTATATGGCAAGATTGACGGAAAAATAAAAAGGTTACGGCTCTCGGAAGAAGAATGGCAAAAAAAAATAAACGGAAAGCGAAAAATCGTCCGGTCGTAAAGGGGTTAAAACACATTGGGGCGGTTTAATATCACAAAGCGACATGACGGGTTCCCTTTAAGAGATCTACTTGATCCCCTACTTTCTTTGCTGATTCACTATTTCTTTTACATATTTTTAGGATGCACCCGCAAATGCCGCTGCCATCTTTTCCGAAAGGCAGAGGTCCGGTGCAGGGGGAGGGGATGGAGAGACCCCCCATGTTACCGCTGGATCAGGTGAGTCCTTAGAGTAGCACTTCGGCCGGGGTAGTGACCGATCGGGGGGTGATCGTTTCACCTCCTATGGCTGATGTGGTTGCCCCCTCCCCTCTGTCATCCTCTCGAGTATGGGGGGCTTTTCTCCGGTGGTCCGAGGCTTTTCATTGTCCCACGTCGTCAGTCTGTGCCTGCTCCATACGGCAGAGATCGGAGTTGGCTCAGATCGCTGCTGATAACTGCTGTAATATGTAAATTAATGATACATCGTAGTACAAGGGATACAGACGGCGCAGGCTGAAGACCCCCAATTAAAAAGAGGGGGGGGAAATAATGTAGCATTGATACCTTCTGGTCTGGGGGGGACGGGCGATGGCGGCCGAGGGGGGCGGAGCTCTGACAACGCCCGGTTCATTTTCCAGGACAAGTTGTCGCCTCTGTATTTACTCTTCTTCGTTGTTTCCGCAGACATAACGCTGGCGACATTCGGGATGATCGCACCGTGATGGCCGCCCTCCGCGGACCCGTGCCTTCTGGGGGCGCCCCCTGCGGGACCCCCGTGTCCTCCTCCGTGCCGAGTGTCCACCAGAAACCGGTCAGATTACTCTGTGTCTCCTCCTGGCGAGGTTCATGGACCCGACGTTCTCAGGAATTGCCGCCCGTGGTGCCGCCGGCGCCCGGCACGCTCTTGTTTACACACCAGTGATTGCTGCCTTCAACATTAATTATTTTTTGGGGACTGATTGATTATTTTTAATTTTTGTTTGAGTAATTTTATTTTTCTGAGTGTCACATTGGGGGGCTGATAACAGAGGAAAGTAACGAACGGTGAAACGCAAAGTGCGGCGGATGAGAGAGAACCAAAACGCGAGATGATCAAGGTTTTGATTTGATGCAAGAGAAACGCTTCCTGCAGTGACCTCTGCTGCCACCAGGTGGAGCCCTGCGGCCGGGAGCGGACTGTGCATTACCATTGGAGTGACTGCAGCGGGGGGCCGCACAGGAGCTGCGCCAATTATGCACCGGCCCTTTAAATTACCCCGGGGCCCAAAACAGGCAAAATATAACAATATAAAGTCACATTTTCTAAAATTGCACAGATCAATATTCTAACCTGTGGACGCCCGACTGCTGCAGAACTACAACTCCCAGCATGCCCTGATAGTACAGCTAATGCAGAACTACAACTCCCAGCATGCCCTGATGGTACAGCTAATGAAAAACTACAACTCCCAGCATGCCCTGATGGTACAGCTGCTGCAGAACTACAACTCCCAGCATGCCCTGATAGTACAGCTAATGCAGAACTACAACTCCCAGCATGCCCTGATAGTACAGCTAAAGAAAAACTACAACTCCCAGCATGCCCTGATAGCACCGCTAATGCAGAACTACAACTCCCAGCATGCCCTGATAGCACCGCTAATGCAGAACTACAACTCCCAGCATGCCCTGATAGCACCGCTAATTCAGAACTACAACTCCCAGCATGCCCTGATAGTACAGCTAATGCAGAACTACAACTCCCAGCATGCCCTGATAGTACAGCTAATGAAAAACTACAGCTCCCAGCATGCCCAGTCAGTACCATTAATGCAAAATTCCAATTCTCCGCATGCTGGGCTTTGTAGTCCGTCACCCGCTGGGGGCCGCAAGTTGTAGGCCAGTATTGTTGATGTTGCACTCTCCGTCTACTCTGGTGGCGCCACCGCTGACCATTTGACTTGTCCTCGCCTTGTCCGCCTTCGCGCGTTTCGGACCGTCATGGCGGAGCCCTCTGTCCCCTTCTTTCTTTGCCAGTGTTCTCCCTCACAATGTGAATTGTATTTATTTTTGTACTATTTTTATTGTCTGTATATTTGGATGGATTTTGTTCTTTGCTCCACACAACCTCCATTACCTCAGCCGCCGCCGCCCGCTGGAGACCTCGCATCCTGGAGTCCATCCTCCCTGATTTAAAGATGATTTTTTATTTTTATTCTTTTTTTACATTTTTATTTTTTCCTATGATACAGGGGAGGACGTGTGACTGAGACATCGGGGGCGTGCGGTGCCGTCTCTCTCTGTACAGACCCGGAATTAGAATAAACACGTTAGGTGGCTTCAATCTCATCTGGTCTGTTTCTTTTTTTTACCTGCTGCTTAATTTCGGGGGTGGGGGGGATGGGGGTCTTCTATTTTGCAATTTTCATCTTTTGGCTAAAGAAAATGTCATCTTGTTCTCCACATGTCCCATTCATGTGGCGGTGTAATACCTCATATGTCCTGCGGAGGCGCTGCAGGGAGATGCATCACTTACTGCACAGCTGATCGGTGGCTCCGCTGGGTCCTAGTGCTGGGGGGGGATTAATCTCTTATTATGAAAGACCCCACAGTGGATGCCGACGGTCCATCACCCCTCATTTAATTTCCAGGAGGAATAACAGAGGTACGGCAGAAAGCAGCGTATGAAGGAGAAACATTCACCATTGTTGTAATTACTACAAGACGCGTCCGGACCCGTCCACGAAGACATCTTACACCGATATTTAATTATTTCCTGCCATTTGGGGGTCTATGGAATATTTGGGGTTCACAAACTTTGTACAAGGACCCTGAGGATTATTATACTGTGGTTGTGATGAACGTCGCCCCCCAATAACCTCCTACACCGTCATTGGAAGTCGCACCAGACGCTCAGTGATGATTACCTTGTGCTCAGTTATATCGAGAGCAACTCATCCGGAAACATTAACCCCTTATACCGTGGTGTTAAGAAATACATAGGCTTGTTTTATTTTTTAACACGTCAAAGAAGCCGTATTATAGTAGTTATATTCTTGTACATAGGGGGCAGTATTATAGTAGTTATATTCTTGTACATAGGGGGCAGTATTATAGTAGTTATATTCTTGTATATAGGGGGCAGTATTATAGTAGTTATATTCTTGTACAAAGAGGCAGTATTATAGTAGTTATATTCTTGTACATAGGGGCAGTATTATAGTAGTTATATTCTTGTACATAGGGGGCAGTATTATAGTAGTTATATTCTTGTATATAGAGGCAGTATTATAGTAGTTATATTCTTGTATATAGAGGCAGTATTATAGTAGTTATATTCTTGTACATAGGGGGCAGTATTATAGTAGTTATATTCTTGTACATAGGGGCAGTATTATAGTAGTTATATTCTTGTACATAGGGGCAGTATTATAGTAGTTATATTCTTGTACATAGGGGGCAGTATTATAGTAGTTATATTCTTGTATATAGGGGGCAGTATTATAGTAGTTATATTCTTGTACAAAGAGGCAGTATTATAGTAGTTATATTCTTGTACATAGGGGGCAGTATTATAGTAGTTATATTCTTGTATATAGAGGCAGTATTATAGTAGTTATATTCTTGTATATAGAGGCAGTATTATAGTAGTTATATTCTTGTACATAGGAGCAGTATTATAGTAGTTACATTCTTGTATATAGAGGCAGTATTATAGTAGTTACATTCTTGTACATAGGGGGCAGTATTATAGTAGTTATATTCTTGTACATAGGGGCAGTATTATAGTAGTTATATTCTTGTACATAGGGGCAGTATTATAGTAGTTATATTCTTGTACATAGGGGGCAGTATTATAGTAGTTATATTCTTGTACATAGGAGCAGTATTATAGTAGTTATATTCTTGTACATAGGAGCAGTATTATAGTAGTTATATTCCTGTACATAGGGGACAGTATTATAGTAGCTATATTCTTGTACATAGGGGCAGTATTATAGTAGTTATATTCCTGTACATAGGGGACAGTATTATAGTAGTTATATTCTTGTACATAGTGGGCAGTATTATAGTAGTTATATTCTTGTACATAGGGGCAGTATTATAGTAGTTATATTCTTGTACATAAGAGCAGTATTATAGTAGTTATATTCTTGTACATAGGGGCAGTATTATAGTAGTTATATTCTTGTACATAGGAGCAGTATTATAGTAGATATATTCTTGTACATAGGGGCAGTATTATAGTAGTTATATTCTTGTACATTGGGGCAGTATTATATTAGTTATATTCTTGTACATAGGGGCAGTATTATAGTAGATATATTCTTGTACATAGGGGCAGTATTATAGTAGATATATTCTTGTACATAGGGGCAGTATTATAGTAGTTATATTCTTGTACATTGGGGCAGTATTATATTAGTTATATTCTTGTACATAGGGGGCAGTATTATAGTAGATATATTCCTGTACATAGGGGGCAGTATTATAGTAGTTATATTCTTGTACATAGGAGCAGTATTATAGTAGATATATTCTTGTATATAGGGGCAGTATTATAGTAGTTATATTCTTGTACATAGGGGCAGTATTATAGTAGTTATATTCTTGTATATAGGGGGCAGTATTATAGTAGTTATATTCTTGTACATAGGAGCAGTATTATAGTAGATATATTCTTGTACATAGGGGCAGTATTATAGTAGTTATATTCTTGTACATTGGGGCAGTATTATATTAGTTATATTCTTGTACATAGGGGGCAGTATTATAGTAGATATATTCCTGTACATAGGGGGCAGTATTATAGTAGTTATATTCTTGTACATAGGGGCAGTATTATAGTAGTTATATTCTTGTATATAGGGGCAGTATTATAGTAGTTATATTCTTGTACATAGGGGCAGTGTTATAGTAGTTATATTCTTGTACATAAGGGCAATATTATAGTAGTTATATTTTTGTACATAGTGGGCAGTATTATAGTAGTTTTGCATGTAGTGGCGGTATTATTGTACTGTAGTTTGTGGCGCTCCTGTATATTGGATTCTCGGGCAGATTTCCACCTTTGTGCCGTTGCTTCTGGGCTGGTTTCTCGCTATATAGACCGGCTGTGTGACCAGTTTTGCTCTCCGCCGGGCTGCAGTATGTCCTCAGGAGCTGACATCGATCTTCGCCTCCTTTGTGACTTCGCTGTCTGCTTTGGGTGTTGTTGTGCACAGTGTGAAGCTTCTCCCGGTGCCTTCCCTCCGGACCTGCCTGTGGTTTCTCTTGCACTTTGGAGCTTTTCGCTCTCTCCTCCTCCCGCTCTTCCTGTCCCTCCCAGTGACCAAGCCCTGGATCCTGCGCTCGGGAATCCCAGCAGAGGAGCAGATTTCGGGGGCTGCGGTGTGAGGGGTACAATACCTGGTGAGTGTCCTGACAGCAATCTGCGTCCATCGCTGCTACATGTCCTAACGCCCCGGGCAGCAGCGCACCGGCCAGCGCCTCTACTCGCTCGAACTTCTCCTTTTTTACTTTTTTTTTTTTTCTTTGCAGAAAATATTGAGTAAAAATTGAGTTGACTTTGATGTGAGAAAATCCTTGGTGGCAGCGACGAGCGCCGAGGCGAGGGTAAGAAAGTCCGGACTATGCACTCGCCTCACCCCCGGGATGACAGGGGCGCTCCAGTGTAGGGGGCACTCCGGCGGGGGGGGGGGGGGGGGCTCCAGTGTATGGGGGCGCTCCGGTGTAAGGGGGGCTATCCGGTGTAAGGGGGGTGCTCCGATGGAGGGATCTGTTTTTGTAATGGAATTTTTGGAATTTTTCTTTAACATTTGTTTCCAATTGTGGTGAATCTTACAAACCGGAGCTGACAATCTGCCGCACCGCTCCTACATATAAAGGGGGGCGGCTTTAGGTAAAAAGCTTAAAAATGTCTCTTGATTTGTAAGTTTTGGGGTCTGTGAATGGAACGTGTGATGGGAGTTGGAGGGGTCGTGGGGGCTTCAGCACACACCGTTCTGTGTGGATTTGTCGGTAGTATTTAGACCTTCACTATGGGATCGACTGGGAGGAATTAGGCTATGTTCACACACTGCGTTTTTTTACCTGCGTTTTTGGTGCGTTTTTGCTACAACAATTTCTCAAGAAATTTCTGCAACCTTTCTGCAGACATTCCCCAGCAAAACCTATGGGAAAAAAAATTAGCTGTGCACACACTGTTTTTTTTTCTTAAGAAAATTCTTTCAGTAGATTTTAAGAAAAAGAATGAGCAGTCGCTTCTTTTCTGCAGCGAACTGCGTTAGTTACCATAGATAATGGCACAATAACGCAGGGAGCAACCAGCGGCAAAAACGCACCAAAAACGCACCCAATCGCGGTAGAAACGCAGGTGCGCTATTCCTTCACTCAAGAAATTTTCTTAAGAAAAATCCTTTTTCTAGTGTGCACATGGCCTTAGGCCGTCTTATTTGCCCACCTCTCAGGCAAGACACAAAGTTTTCAAAAAGGGTCCCTGGCGCCACGGAGGAGATGTACAGGTCCATTTGGCACATGTGAGGTGTCCAGTACCATGAAGGACCCCTGATAGTTAGGGCCATGACCCAATGGTGGTGTTACTGGCTCAGATTGTATGATGGGAGTGGTGGTCCAGGGTATCACTATTACGTGGCGCTCACTGGTGGTGGTCCGAGGTATCAGTATTACGTGGTGCTCACTGGTGGTGGTCCGGGGTATCAGTATTGCGTGGCGCTCACTGGTGGTGGTCCGGGGTATCAGTATTACGTGGCACTCACTGGTGGTGGTCCGGGGTATCAGTATTGCGTGGCACTCACTGGTGGTGGTCCGGGGTATCAGTATTGCGTGGCGCTCACTGGTGGTGTTGGGTCGGAAGGAAGCGGCCATGTAATCATTAACATGAGGGCATCGTTGCCAGCGGAGACGACGGTGACCTGAACCACGACATTGAGCAACACATAGACGACCGGCAGGGCGCTGCCCTCACACATCGGAGCCGCCACGTCCTGGAGGACTGTCACACGGCCATGACTGGGTTAAGCTTTACAGGTCTCGGCCCCCATTGACTCATTAGTCACAAAGGCCTCAGGCCTGGCCTAGATTTAGCTTCATGCTGCTGCCAAATTGTCTCCATGGCGATGGGCAAAGCTTCAAAGGTGGCCATGGTAGCGGGAATTGTTCTGCACGGGAGCAACGGATGGGGGCCGCCATAGTGGGGGGCACGGGAGGTTAACCCCTTCATGTAGGAACCACAGCGCAAAGAGGAATCATAGAATTAAAAGTTCTGGAAGTTTCTAATAAACTGCTCCTCCCTTTTTTTTTTTTTCTTCTTTTTTGATTTCCACTAATAATCTTTCATATCTTCTGCTGAGCTGTGTATCTAATCCTCTCCTGTGTGATACTGTCTGCTGAGCTGTGTATCTAATCCTCTCCTGTGTGATACTGTCTGCTGAGCTGTGTATCTAATCCTCTCCTGTGTGATACTGTCTGCTGAGCTGTGTATCTAATCCTCTCCTGTGTGATACTGTCTGCTGAGCTGTGTATCTAATCCTCTCCTGTGTGATGCAAGTTGTTGAGCTGTGTATCTAATCCTCTCCTATGTGATACTGTCTGCTGAGCCGTGTATCTAATCTTCTCCTGTGTGATACTGTCTGCTGAGCTGTGTATCTAATCCTCTCCTGTGTGATACTGTCTGCTGAGCCGTGTATCTAATCCTCTCCTGTGTGATACTGTCTGCTGAGCCGTGTATCTAATCCTCTCGTGTGATACTGTCTGCTGAGCTGTGTATCTAATCCTCTCCTGTGTGATACTGTCTGCTGAGCTGTGTATCTAATCCTCTCCTGTGTGATACTGTCTGCTGAGCCGTGTATCTAATCTTCTCCTGTGTGATACTGTCTGCTGAGCTGTGTATCTAATCCTCTCCTGTGTGATACTGTCTGCTGAGCTGTGTATCTAATCCTCTCCTGTGTAATACTGTCTGCTGAGCTGTGTATCTAATCCTCTCCTGTGTAATACTGTCTGCTGAGCTGTGTATCTAATCCTCTCCTGTGTGATACTGCCTGCTGAGCTGTGTATCTAATCCTCTCCTGTGATACTGTCTGCTGACCTGTGTATCTAATCCTCTCCTGTGATACTGTCTGCTGAGCCGTGTATCTAATCCTCTCCTGTGTGATACTGTCTGCTGAGCTGTGTATCTAATCCTCTCCTGTGTGATACTGTCTGCTGAGCTGTGTATCTAATCCTCTCCTGTGTGATACTGCCTGCTGAGCTGTGTATCTAATCCTCTCCTGTGATACTGTCTGCTGAGCTGTGTATCTAATCCTCTCCTGTGATACTGTCTGCTGAGCCGTGTATCTAATCCTCTCCTGTGTGATACTGTCTGCTGAGCTGTGTATCTAATCCTCTCCTGTGTAATGCTGTCTGCTGAGCTGTGTATCTAATCCTCTCCTGTGTGATACTGCCTGCTGAGCTGTGTATCTAATCCTCTCCTGTGATACTGTCTGCTGAGCTGTGTATCTAATCCTCTCCTGTGATACTGTCTGCTGAGCCGTGTATCTAATCCTCTCCTGTGTGATACTGTCTGCTGAGCTGTGTATCTAATCCTCTCCTGTGTGATACTGTCTGCTGAGCTGTGTATCTAATCCTCTCCTGTGTGATACTGTCTGCTGAGCTGTGTATCTAATCCTCTCCTGTGTGATACTGTCTGCTGAGCCGTGTATCTAATCCTCTCCTGTGTGATACTGTCTGCTGAGCTGTGTATCTAATCCTCTCCTGTGTAATACTGTCTGCTGAGCTGTGTATCTAATCTTATCCTGTGTGATACTGTCTGCTGAGCTGTGTATCTAATCCTCTCCTGTGTGATACTGTCTGCTGAGCTGTGTATCTAATCCTCTCCTGTGTGATACTGTCTGCTGAGCTGTGTATAATCCTATCCTGTGTGATACTGTCTGCTGAGCCGTGTATCTAATCCTCCCTGTGTGGTACATTCTGTTATGTTTCGCCCTCCGCTGTATCTGCAGGTGGTCACATGATCTGTTCTGTGCAGGTTATAGGGTCAGAGGTCACCTGGGCGGGGTCTTCGGGTACTTGGCAGGTACCTTGCCGCTATCTCTGTAGTTGTGGCCGTGTGCCGGGATGAAGGGGCCGCATTGTGTACACCTCACTCCTGGGTAAACATTGTGAAACCTCCAGTTGCTTTGCATGCTGGGAGTTGTAGTGTCGCAACAGCTGGAGAGTGTCTGGTTTGGAAAGCTGCCTTAGTGCAAGATAGTGTAATACCCCTCACTGCCTGCAGGTGTCAGTGCTATAAAAGTGCAGTGTGAATAGCGCCACCTGCAGCAGTGGTGGAGGACAGCAGCCCAGAGGGACAATGCAAGCCACCAATGGGTAAGAAGTGCTAAAAGCTCACTGTCTCCCCCTATAGGCCAAGGACCGTAACTGCCACTGACAACCCCAAAAAAGTAAATATGGCTGAGAAGATCAGGTGAGCGTGCAGGCGATATCGCCGAGCCTCTGATATAAGCGCTATACGGGGGATGGGAGGGATATCCCATATATTACATCTGATGATAATGCATTCTATATATTACAGCTTACCCGCTAAACTGATCAATGGCGGGATTGCCGGACTGGTCGGCGTCACCTGCGTCTTTCCCATCGACCTCGCCAAGACCCGACTACAGAACCAGCAGGGCCAAGGCATCTACAGGGGCATGTAAGTGACACTACTCGGGAGGTGTGCAAACCTCCATGATTAACAGTATGTACCCCTTCCCCCCCAAAAAACACTGTGCCCAGCAACCGCAGTGTCCAGGAGTGATTGCACATGGCTCCGCACTGGAGCTGGATGCAGAAAACGACAACTGTTTTTTTTATTTGCACTGTATGTATCTATATATAATTTTTTTGGGTGCCGACCTCCACGGAACGTCAGAGATAGAATAGCCTCATATCGGGGTTCCCCATCTGTGTTATTTCCCCATACAGACATACCAATGATGGCTTTAGTTTATTATTTTCACAATAAGTCACATTTTTTTTAAAGTCCTATCATTACCAGTAAGATGCTTTAGTATAAATAATAAAGGTTATATTTTATAATAGGTATATTTTCAGAGAAACAAGTTTTTATTTTTGTATACTTCTGTTTTCTTCTGTGAAATACATGTACATTAGATAAATGTGAGTTTTTTTTGGGATGTGCAGTCCATATCTTTCTCTACAGCTATAATGTGTTCATGTACTGATGGTGGTTCCAGTGACCTATATTCTGGTGGCATATTCATGTTGTGATAGTTGTGCTGGTGCTGTATTCATGTACTTCTTTCTGCTGGTTCTGGTAATGTATTCATGTAGTGAATATGATTCTGGTGATGTATTCATAACCATCATCAGTACACAAATACAAAACCAAAAATCATCATCAGTACTTAAATAATACTAGCGCCAGCAATAGCACATGAATATGGAACCAAAGCTATCATCAGTAAATAAATGTCACCAGAGCTACCATCAGTACATGAATATGGCACCAAAACCACCATCCATACATGACTAAAGCATCAGAACCACCATTACTTTATAAATGTCACCAGAATCACCATCAATATATAACTATGGTGCTAAAACCACTATCAGTACATGAATAAGTAACGAGAACCACCATCAGTACATGTAAATGGCACCACAACCACCATCAATACATGAATATTGCATCAGTACCACCATCACTACATGAATATGGCACCAGAACCACCATCAATACATGAATATGGTACTAGAACCACCATCAGTAGATGAATATGGCACCAGAACTACCATCAGTACGTTAATATATAACCAGAACCACCATCAATACAGGAATATATAACCAGAACTACCATCAGTACATGAATATATAACCAGAAAAATGCTCTAGAACCCACATCAGTACATGAATAAATCACCATAACCACTATCATTACATGAATATGCAGTGGCACAAGAATCACCATCACTATATGAATATGGCACCACAGCCACCAATACTACATAAATACACCGACACCACCATCAGTACATGAATACGGCACCAGAACCACCATAATTACATGAATGCATCACCAGAACCACCATCCATACATGAATATACGGTGGCACCAGAACCACCATCAGTACATAAATACATCACCAGAACCATCACTACATGAATGATACTAGAACCACCATCAGTACATGAATACAGCTCCAGTACCTACCTACATACATGGATGCATCACCAGAACCACCATCAGTACATGACTACGGCTCCAGTACTATCATCAGTATATGAGTATAATAGTACAGCAATCAATTGTGATGTCAGGTCAGCCCGATATACAATTGTATTTCATGAACCTACAAGTCCTAGTAATAAAAAAAAAAACCAAAAACACCTGATAGTGTGAAAATTACAACATTACTTTTTTCTTTTAATACAAATTTATACGAAAAAAAATTGCAAAAATGTAGTTTAAAATACAGGAAACACAAACTTTTTTTTAAAAATAAAGTTGATTTTGTGACCCATTCCCTTTTACTTGAGGCCTTAAAGGGCCAGTTATAAAACCTAGAGATTTAAGAGGCAGTATCTGACGGCGTGGACCGGCTTCACATTCCCGTGTGCGCTCAGTTCCTGCCGCGCAGACTGGCACACAAACAACATTTCCTTTAGTGGAATTTCGCGTCTGCCCATCCCCCCCAACCCCCCCCCCCCGAGTGATTCATCCTCCGCCACATCCAAAATGTTAAAAAATCTGTTATTGTGAACCGCACCCCCGTCCGAGGTCTCTGCCAACAACCGCACACAGTCTCCTGTGTGCCAGGGAGCAGCTATGTCTGATACAGAAACCCCGAAATCCAGGGGAAGAGCAATCCAGAGTAAGGTGCAGCACAAGAGAAGTCTGGGAAATCAGAGGGGCTAGTGCAGCTCTAGAGGACGCCAGATAGTAACATCAGTAAAGGGCACATACAGTGCACCTGTCACCTACAGCCATGAGTGGGGGGACTGGGAACCGCGCAGGTTTCATCCATGTCCACAAGGCAAAGCGTAAGATATGAGAAGAATGTGAGATCCCGGGAGGCGTCCGTATCATTATAAAGACCGCCATCACAGTGCCCCTGACCACTACCGCCCCTCTCTCCAACACCCTGCGTTATGTGCAGACACTGTGCACGGGTCACTATTCCTGAACCTGAAAAACCAGGATGAGCAGAGGTGCAGGTGCGGACCATAAGACGGCAGCCGAAATCCGACCCCAATCTGAGGAGCCTCGAGGAACGCGCAGCATTGTGCACTAATCTCACACGGTATGTGATGTGCTCCTCCTCAGGTATGACTGCCTGATCAAGACCGTGCGGTCAGAGGGGTTCTTTGGAATGTACAGAGGTGAGACCCCAAATAATACAGAGAAATGTCATATTCCTGTACATAGGGGGCAGTATTATAGTAGTTATATTCTTGTATATAGAGCCAGTATTATAGTAGTTATATTCCTGTACATAGGGGGCAGTATTATAGTAGTTATATTCTTGTACATAGGGGGCAGTATTATAGTAGTTATATTCTTGTACATAGGGGCAGTATTATAGTAGTTATATTCTTGTACATAGGAGCAGTATTATAGTAGTTATATTCTTGTACATAGGGGCAGTATTATAGTAGTTATATTCTTGTATATAGGAGCAGTATTATAGTAGTTATATTCTTGTACATAGGGGCAGTATTATAGTAGTTATATTCTTGTACATAAGGAGCAGTATTATAGTAGTTATATTCTTGTACGTAGGGAGCAGTATTATAGCAGTTATATTCTTGTATATAGGGAGCAGTATTATAGCAGTTATATTCTTGTATATAGGGGCAGTATTATAGTAGTTATATTCTTGTATATAGGGAGCAGTATTATAGTAGTTATATTCTTGTATATAGGAGCAGTATTATAGTAGTTATATTCTTGTACATAGGGGGCAGTATTATAGTAGGTATATTCTTGTATATAGGGAGCAGTATTATAGCAGTTATATTCTTGTATATAGGGGCAGTATTATAGTAGTTATATTCTTGTATATAGGGAGCAGTATTATAGTAGTTATATTCTTGTATATAGGGAGCAGTATTATAGTAGTTATATTCTTGTATATAGGGGCAGTATTATAGTAGTTATATTCTTGTACATAGGGGGCAGTATTATAGTAGTTATATTCTTGTATATAGGGAGCAGTATTATAGCAGTTATATTCTTGTACATAGGGGGCAGTATTATAGTAGTTATATTCTTGTATATAGGGGGCAGTATTATAGTAGTTATATTCTTGTACATAGGGGCAGTATTATAGTAGTTATATTCTTGTACATAGGGGCAGTATTATAGTAGTTATATTCTTGTACATAGGGGCAGTATTATAGTAGTTATATTCTTGTACATAGGGGCAGTATTATAGTAGTTATATTCTTGTATATAGGGGCAGTATTATAGCAGTTATATTCCTGTACATAGGGGGCAGTATTATAGTAGTTATATTCTTGTACATAGGGGGCAGTATTATAGTAGTTATATTCTTGTACATAGGGGGCAGTATTATAGTAGTTATATTCTTGTACATAGGGGGCAGTATTATAGTAGTTATATTCTTGTATATAGGGGCAGTATAATTTTATCTTTTTTTTTACTCTTATTTAGGGGCCGCTGTGAATCTCACTCTGGTCACTCCGGAGAAGGCCATCAAACTAGCAGCTAATGACTTTTTCCGGAATATTCTATCCCAGGACGGGTAGGTTCTTCTTTATACTTTGCTGTTTGTAAGACTGTGAACCTTTCCGAGTTGTTTATATATTTTTATTTTTTTTAAAAAATTTGACCAAAAACTACATTATATTTTCACACAAGTACTGAAAGTAGATAAAGAGAAATGAAAAAAAAAAAAGTTTTTAATATTTTATAAGTGATCAGATTGAGGGGACATCACAGGTCAGCGGCAGAGGTTTGTGAACCTTTAGGATTATCAGACGATTTGAAGGCGAAAGTCGAGTCGGGAGTTTTCAATCAGGAGGGATCGGCCATAATAGTGGAGGGGCCGGGGCAGAGCCAAAGACCTACAGTCGAGCCCCGAGCACCGAAAGCTTAGGGAAAGCGACGCCATTACGGCCATAGCTTTATGTTAACCTGCGTAATCCTAACAATGGAATCCAAGGTTTCTTCTCAGCAACAAAAGGCCTCATCACATTAATGCCATTTCCTGTTTTGCAGGAAGGAGCTGACGTTGCTGCGTGAGATGTTGGCCGGCTGCGGTGCAGGAACCTGTCAGGTGGTGGTGACATCCCCCATGGAGATGCTGAAGATCCAGCTGCAGGACGCCGGACGCCTGGGTACTCTGCTGTAATCTTGTGCATTTATTGCACCGATGTTATACTGGGACATCGGTCGCTGGGACTGGTCGTCCCCATGTGCAGTTATAACACCCGTGATTAGATAGATGTGGCCTGCACCACCACTCCACACCACTAGGTGGCAGCAGGCATTTTTCACACACCCCCTGCTGGTCTGTTGTGATATTTCCTGCACTGATTTTTTGGATTTTACATCCATAATGGTCTTACAATAAAATCTAGAAAGGATTCTTTACAGTATTTTACATTTATAATACTCTTACTGTAAAGAGTCCTTTAGATTTTATTGTGAGCATTATAAATATAAAATCTAAAAAGGATTCTTTACAGTAAGAGCATTATATAAAATACAATATAATCCAGAAAGGATTATTTACAGTAAGAGTATTATAAATGTAAGATACTGTAAAGAATCCTTTCTAGATTTTATTGTATTTTATATGTAATGCACTTACTGTAAAGAATCCTTTTTAGATTTTATATTTATAATGCTCACAATAAAATCTAAAGGATTCTTTACAGCAAGAGCATTATAAATGTAAAATACTGTAAAGAATCCTTTCTAGATTTTAGTGTAAAAGCATTCTTAAATGTAAAATACTGTAATCATGCTCTTACTGTAAAAAATCCTTTCTCATCATTAATTTTTTTTTTTCTTTAGCAAAACAAAATGTTGCAGCCGCAGCAGGGAGCGCAGCAGCCGCCGCCTCTCCTCAGAGACCCTCCGCTCTGCTCATAGCGAGAGGTCTACTCCGGAGCCAGGGAATATCGGGGGTCTATAAGGGTCTGGGGGCCACGCTGCTTAGGTAAGAAGGTAAAGCGGCCATTACTACATCAGGATTTAGTGCCGGAGTAGCAGAGGGTGTCCAATAATCCGGCACGGACCGTGGCTGCCATGTTCTCTCCTCCGCAGGGACGTACCGTTCTCCATCATCTATTTCCCCCTCTTCGCCAACATTAACAAGCTCGGCCAAAAGTCTCCGCATGAGAAGGCGCCATTCTACCATTCCTTCATTGCCGGGTGCGTTGCGGGCTCGGTGGCGGCCGTCGCGGTGACACCTCTGGACGGTGAGTTTTAGTTCACTTATGGGGGGTGTAACGAGGATCGCTCGTCTTAAAGGGCCAGTTCTGACATTCCTTTTGGTTAAAGTGGCTTAAAGGGATTGTCCAGGGCGGCCATCTATAGAATACTCAGGGATCGCAGTCGCGGACGATCTTCTCACTTCTGTGTCTTGTTTAGTGCTGAAGACGCGGATCCAGACCCTGAAGAAGGGGCACGGGGAGGACACGTACAGCGGGATCGTGGACTGCGCCAGGTGAGCGGCGAGGCCCGGAGACCCCCGTCCTGGAGACCACCTGTCCTGACTCTTTGCTTTTCTTCATACAGGAAGATTTGGCGGAATGAGGGTCCGACGGCGTTCATGAAGGGGGCCTGGTGCCGGGCGCTGGTCATCGCTCCGCTCTTTGGGATCGCCCAAGTCGTGTATTTCATCGGCATCGGAGAATACGTCCTCGGGTATTTCCAGTAACTGTGGGGGGAGGAGACGATAAATGGTCTGAAGACCCCCAAAACCTGACAAGGCGGGAACCGTCAATAACCAAGGAATCGAGACCCCCAAAACGGACGACTGTGGAAGAGAACTCATCTGTACAGACATACCGTCCTAGCGTTATCCTCCAGTCACATCCAAAGCTGCGACCATAAATATGTGCCAGGCGCTCCCCCCTGACTGTGCTGGGGACAGATACATGTGGCGCCCCCTGCTGGCTCAGTGATGGGGACAGATACATGTGGCGCCCCCTGCTGGCTCAGTGATGGGGACAGTTTCATGTGGCGCCCCCTGCTGGCTCAGTGATGGGGACAGATACATGTGGCTCCCTCTGCTGGCTCAGTGATGGGGACAGATACATGTGGCTCCCCCTGCTGGCTCAGTGATGGGGACAGTTACATGTGGCTCCCCCTGCTGGCTCAGTGATGGGGACAGATACATGTGGCGCCCCCTGCTGGCTCAGTGATGGGGACAGATACATGTGGCGCCCCCTGCTGGATCAGTGATGGGGACAGTTACATGTGGCTCCCTCTGCTGGCTCAGTGATGGGGACAGATACATGTGGCTCCCTCTGCTGGCTCAGTGATGGGGACAGATACATGTGGCGCCCCCTGCTGGATCAGTGATGGGGACAGATACATGTGGCTCCCCCTGCTGGCTCAGTGATGGGGACAGATACATGTGGCTCCCCCTGCTGGATCAGTGATGGGGACAGTTACATGTGGCTCCCCCTGCTGGCTCAGTGATGGGGACAGTTACATGTGGCTCCCCCTGCTGGCTCAGTGATGGGGACAGATACATGTGGCGCCCCCTGCTGGCTCAGTGATGGGGACAGATACATGTGGCGCCCCCTGCTGGCTCAGTGATGGGGACAGATACATGTGGCGCCCCCTGCTGGATCAGTGATGGGGACAGTTACATGTGGCTCCCTCTGCTGGCTCAGTGATGGGGAGAGATACATGTGGCGACCCTGCTGGCTCAGTGATGGGGACAGATACATGTGGCGCCCCCTGCTGGCTCAGTGATGGGGACAGTTACATGTGGCGCCGCCCCCTGCTGGCTCAGTGATGGGGACAGATACATGTGGCGCCCCCTGCTGGCTCAGTGATGGGGACAGTTGCATGTGGCGCCTCCTGGTGGCTGGCAGCCTATTTAGCTATAATATCCTTAAATATGTCCAGGATCCAAGCAGAATTATGAGCGCAGCACTTGATGTGACTGGAGTATTAGCGACACAAACACTTTTGATCCCTTACCGGGAGTCTAGAAAATTACTTTTTTTATTCTCTATTTTTACAATGTTCATGATTTACAAAAAAAAGAAAAAAAAGACTTTCCTTCGTGTTTCTATACAACATTGACAGAAGTGTCTAATGTGAACGAAGCTTCATCATTGTGGAACGCTCTCGTTTGTTAGAACTCGTCTGTTTTCTTAGCAGGAGAATATTTTAATGTGACCTAACACTCGGGCTCTTATCATCCAGGATTTTCTGCCTAGCGCAGAATTGCCCAATGCTTTGCTGAAACGTGCGTGCAGGAGGAGTGCCATTTGGTGGCAGAAAGAAGTTACTGCAGCTGTAGAAATGTATTCACAGCAGCACCATCTGGTGGTGAATAGAAGTTACTGCAGCTGCACAAATGTTCTTAAAGCAGCACCATCTGGTGGTAGAAAGATGTTACTGCAGCTGCAGAAATGTATTCACAGCAGCACCATCTAGTGGCAAATAGACATTACTGCAGCTGTATAATTGTACCAGCACCATCTGCTGGGAGCAGAGGTTACTGCAGCTCAATATGTCCACCTAGTGCAGTGATTGACAACCTTTTGAGCTTGGTGTGTCAAAATTTGCAAATAAACTAGCACAACGCGGGTGGTGTCACTTCTTGAAAAAGCCATAATTTTGTGTTATCTGATAATGACTGCTGTAGGAAGGGGGAGAAGAGATAATTCTCTCCCCTCCCCCCCAGCAGTCATGTCCCCTATAGTAATGTGTCTATCATTGTCCCCTTCTTTTAGTAATGTCCCTTATTTATGCTGTTTTCACAAACACACAAAAATAAATCTTCTAATCTGTCCTCTGTCCCCTCGGTGTCCTCTTCTTGTGACCCACAAGCCCCCTGACTATCGTGGCTCTCTGCCGGGGGCCGCAGTCATCTGCGCTTTATTTCTAATGACTGCTTCCATCCCCGCGCACAGGAGCTCTAGAGTTTTACCAATGGCAGCCACCGGCCAATCAGAGGCCAGCAGATGACGTGATGAAATGATAGTGCTGGCCTCTGATTGCAGCGCTTCACCAGTTGCAACCTCCGGCCAGAGTTTCTGTGCGCGGCAGCGGAAATCAAAAATCTGAAGAAGGACTGAAAGTGCAGATGGCTGCGGCCCCCGGCATAGAGCCGCGATCATCAGGGGACCTGCGGGTCACAAAAAGCAGGAACGAGGACACCGCGGGAACGAAGGACAGGTGAATTTTTCTTTGTGTGTGTAACCCTTGAGTAAGGCTGGAATCACACTTGTGAGTGTAAAATCGTTCCGATTCTCATGGTAGAAAGTCGGAGGATTTCTTCTCACATTTTGTCAGTGTGCGGTCAGTGTGCGGTCAGTTTTTACCCTCAGCAGCTGCTGCTCATGTGCTGTTATGTGCAGGAGCATTTACATTATTCTCTGCTACTTGCTAGAAATCTATTGTGAAAAACACATGTCACTAGGATGGTGTGTGTGCCGTCCGTGTGACATGCGTTTTTTTTTTTCACGCACCCATAGACTTGCATTGAAGAGACTCGCGTGAGAAACTCGCCAAAACCCAGCATGCTGCGATTTTTTTCCTCAGTCCGATTTTGACTGAGAAAAAAATAGCAGATGGGAGCGGCCTCATTGATTAACACGTGTCTGAGTGCAATGCGAGAAATTCTCGCAAGTGTGAAGCCGGCCTTAGAGACAGGCGTGGTACGTCCTGCGTGGTATCTAAGCCGCCTCACTGAGGACTCTGATTAAAGGTACAGAACACGAATCACCGGCAGACGCATCCCGATCTATAAGACAAGCCGCAGCCGCCGGTGATTTAGAGCTGCACCTCCCGGCCGCTCAGTTCAGAGCAGTTTGCCATGTGCAGGTCTAGATAAGGCACTGGTGGCTGCGGCTGGTCTCAGATCGGGATGCGGCCACCGGCCCCTGCTCTAGGTTAGCCATCACTGCCCTAGGGCCACAATCCAGGTATTGCAGGTACAGAAGGGTTACTCCGGAGGAACTGGAGATTTTATATCCAGACAATTAACCCCTTCACGACCGCGGGCAGTAAAATTACGTCCTATTTTAACGTGACTTAACGACCAGGGACGTAATTTTACTGCCTAAACTTCATTTGGTTGTCGTGGCCATAGCAACGGCTTTCAAACGATGTCCCCTGCTGTTTCTTACAGCAGGGGACCTTTGCTTGACCCCAGGGGGGTGGCATCGCCACCTCCCATCGACGATCGATGCGATTGGCTGTTCAAATCTGAACCGCCAACCACATAGTTCGCATTGATTTCGGCTAAAACAAAGCCTAAATCGATGCGATACTGTGAGATCTGGCTATGAGGTGCCGCAGCAGCTGCAGCAGATTATAGCTGGAGCTCAAACACGGCGCCCCCAGCCCCTGCAGCACTGATTGCACGTCATATCACGATTGCTCCAATCAGAGTGCAGTGGGGCGGTCTGATCTGCAGGTGGCCGCCCTCCCCAGGCCTGTGCTGGTCTGGGGACCCTCCCCCAACATGTCTGCAGCGTGCACTGGCTGGTACTTGTAGTACCACGCCACCGCTGCTGATGTCACCGCTCCTGCTCCACGTAAGTATTGTGCTCCCCTTGCGCGCTTCCGTGATGGGCCCCTGCCCCGCAACATCCCGATCTGCTCCCCCCCGCAATCTGCCTGCCTCCCCCATGATCTCTATTCTGCTCCTATGCTTCTGCAGCTGCTTCTCCTTCCCCCCCCCCCCCCCCCCGGGTCCTTCCTGGGTCCTTCCTGGGTATTCTGCAGAGCTGTCCAACTTCCTGCCTGCTGCTCCTGTAAAGCTGTCATCTCGCTTGCCTTCTGTTCTTCCTGCAGTTCCTCTGGTCAGTGTTCCTCCTGCTAATCCTCTGGGTACTGTATAATTTTTTTTCTCCCTGTATCCCCTGTCCATTTTTACACCTCATCTGTCCGTGCGTCCCGCTGAGCGCTGATCAGGGATGCAGATAACTGATCTGCATCCGTGGTCAATTTTTGGCGTGACTTTTTTTTTTCCGTATCCAACGCTTTTTGTATCGCGTGCATCCCGCCGAGCGCTGATCAGGGATGCACATAGCGGATCGGCATCCCTGCTCAATTTTCGGCAGGACTCCCCCCCCCCGACGCTTTTTATATCTCATCCGACCGTGCGTCCTGCAGCGGCCGATCAGTGCACCGCATCTGTGCGTTTGAAAAGTCTAATGGCGTTCCTTCTCTTCTGAGCCTCGCCATGCGCCAAACAATTTATTTCCACCACATGTGAGGTATCTGCGTACTTGGGAGAAATTGCACAATACGTTTTATGGTGCATTTTTTTTCCTGATACCCTTGTGAAAAAAAAGCTACCTAGTTCAAGTAACAGTTTTTGTGGTAAAAAAAAAAAAATTGTATTCATGGCTCAACATTATCAACTGCTGTAGAGCCCATTGTGGCTCGCTAAACATCTAGATAAATTCTTTGAGGGCTCTAGTTTCCAAAATGGGGGCACTTGTGGGGGAGCTCCATTGGTTAGGCACCTCAGGGGGTCTTCAAACCCGACATGGCGTCCGCTAATGAGTGCAGCTAATTTTGCGTTCAAAAATTCAAATGGCGCTCCTTGCCTTCCGACCTCTGCCGTGTGTCCAAACAATTGATTTTTACCCCATATGGGGTATCAGCGTACTCAGGAGAAAATGCACAATAAATTGTAGGGTGCACTTTCTCTTTTCTCCCTTGTGAAAATTAAAATTTTATGGCTAAAGTAACATTTTTGTGTTAAGTAACATTTTCATTTTTTCCTTCCACATTGCTTTGAAGCATCTAAAGGGTTAATAAACTTCTTGGATGTGGTTTTGAGCAGAATGAGGGGTGCATATTTTAGAATGGGGTCACTTTTGGGTATTTTTCGGTCACTTTGGCCTCTCAAAGTCACCTCAAATGTGATGTGGTCCCTAAAAAAAAATGGTTTTGTAAATTTTGTTGGAAAAATGAGAAATTGCTGATGAACTTTGACCCCTTCTAACTTCCTAACGAAAAAAAATTTGTTTTGAAAATTGCGCTGATGTAAAGTAGAAAATGTTTAGTGACTATATTGTGTGACATCTCATTTTTATAAGCATAACTTTTCAAAGTTTGAAAATTGCAAAATTCACAAAAATTCTGAAATTTTCACAAATAAACACAAAAAATATCGGCCTAAGTTTACCACTGACATGAAGTACAATATGTCACGAAAAAACAATCTCAGAATCGCCGGAATCCGTTGAAGCGTTCCAGAGTTATAACCTGTCAAAGTGACACTGGTCAGAATTGCAAAAAATGGCCCGGTCATTAGGGTGTTTTAGTGGCCGGGGGTGAAGGGGTTAAATGTGCAAATACTTAAGATACAAAATGGGAGCAAATTACTGCAGGAAAAATTGAGAAATTGGAACCGGAGTTGCTGTGGAGACATCATCACTGCTAGAACAATCCTGACCTGGGACTGGAGAGCTGCAGGGAATGCTGGGACTTGTAGTTCTCCCCCAGTAGAATAATCCAGGATGGGGCTGTACAAGAGCCAGATCAGTGAATTCTGTACATTAATAGATCATGCCAGAAAGGGGTTAATAAATCACATTCCACACCTCTCCCCAGTCCATGTGCTGCTCTCGCCTATTTCACTCTTCTACATACCACCCCCCCAATGCGAAATGTCAGCCATGTTATGTTACCCCCAATGACCAATTCCAGGGTCACAGAGACACCGCGCCAGGTTCACACGTTTAATAATAAATAAAAGACGACGTCACGATGGCTGCCATCTTCATACAGGAGACTTCTGCCAAAGAGGATGGGGGTCGAGAGGATGACGGCGGTGCGAGGTCGGGAAAGGGGGAGCAGAGAGCTGGGAGGAGGAGGAGGATGATAGGAGTGGAGGGTCAGGAGGATGATGGTGGTGTGAGGTCAGGACCGGAGGAGGAGGATGATGATGGTGGTGGTAGGAGTGGAAGGTCAGGACCAGAGGAGGAGGAGGATGATGATGATGGTGGTGGTAGGAGTGGAAGGTCAGGACCAGAGGAGGAGGAGGAGGAGGAGGAGGAGGAGGATGATGATGATGATGATGATGGTGGTGGTGGTAGGAGTGGAAGGTCAGGACCAGAGGAGGAGGATGAGGATGATGATGATGGTGGTAGGAGTGGAAGGTCAGGACCAGAGGAGGAGGATGATGATGATGGTGGTGGTAGGAGTGGAAGGTCAGGACCAGAGGAGGAGGATGATGATGATGATGATGATGGTGGTGGTGGTGGTAGGAGTGGAAGGTCAGGACCAGAGGAGGAGGATGATGATGGTGGTGGTAGGAGTGGAAGGTCAGGACCAGAGGAGGAGGAGGAGGATGATGATGATGATGATGATGGTGGTGGTGGTAGGAGTGGAAGGTCAGGACCAGAGGAGGATGATGATGATGATGGTGGTGGTAGGAGTGGAAGGTCAGGACCAGAGGAGGAGGATGATGATGATGATGATGATGGTGGTGGTGGTGGTAGGAGTGGAAGGTCAGGACCAGAGGAGGAGGATGATGATGATGATGATGGTGGTGGAAAGTCAGGAGAATGATGGTGGTACGAGGTCAGGACCAGAGGAGGAGGAGGATGATGATGATGATGATTGTAGTGGTAGGAGTGGAAGGTCAGGAGGATGATGGTGGTGTGAGGTCAGGACCAGAGGAGGAGGAGGATGATGATGATGATGATGATGGTGGTGGTGGTGGGAGTGGAAGGTCAGGAGGATGATAGTGGTGCGAGGTCAGGACCAGAGGAGGATGATGATGGTGGTGGTAGGAGTGGAAGGTCAGGAGGATGATGGTGGTGTGAGGTCAGGACCAGAGGAGGAGGATGATGATGATGATGGTGGTGGTGTGAGGTCAGGACCAGAGGAGGAGGAGGAGGAGGAGGATGATGATGATGATGGTGGTGGTGCAAGGTCAGGACCAGAGGAGGAGGAGGATGATGGTGGTGGTGGTAGGAGTGGAAGGTCAAGAGGATGATGGTGGTGCGAGGTCAGGACCAGGAGGATGATGATAGGAGTGGAAGGTCAGGAGGATGATGGTGGTGCTGATGGTGGTGGTAGGAGTGGAAGGTCAGGAGGATGATGGTGGTGCAAGGTCAGGACCAGCGGAGGAAGATGATGATGATGATGATGATGATGATGATGATGATGATGATGGTGGTAGGATGATGATGATGGTGTTGCGAGCAGAGAGCATCTTCCTTGCAGTCACACACTAGTCTCGCTGCAATGCACCTGATCCAACCACCACTGTAGCCCAGACCCCAATCCAGAAGAGTCCAGATGCCACAAACCTCTCATCGCACCCCCATCCCCCACACCCCGGCCCCTGCGGTCTCTCTGCATCCGGCTCCTCAGCCTCACATCTAGCACGTAAAGAAGAACAACACATGACAAAATGACACCGGAATGGAAACTATTCAGACTCCTCTCTGTACAGCCGGACGGCGGTGACAGTGACGCTCAGTCCAGGAACTTGCGGTTTGTGTTGGCCCCAAATAAAGCGACTCGAATCTCCGGCATCATCTGCGGAGGAAAGACACAGACATCACCGCAACATGAGATCAGCAGTTCTACAATCCAC